>NC_090825.1:17408560-17711590 GCF_028021215.1 Eschrichtius robustus
ATTTTAAAACTTAGTCGTGAATCAGGTATTACAATGTAAACTCACTAGTTTGTAAATAAAAGTTGGAATAAGTTAAATTTACTTGCTTGAGGTTAAAAATGCCTCTTTCCCACCCCCCACCCCCCTTTTTTTTTTTCAGTTTTGGGTTCTACTGATTGAGCAAAGGATGTAGTCTCAGGCAATGTGGTCTGTGTTTACGTTTCAAGGACACAATAAGAGTTATAACCTTAAGCTTTCTCCTAGGAGTACTTTTGTTCCCTTAGGGTCAGAATTTTGAAAAGATATTTCATCAAGCCAGCTTTTTTTTTTTCCTAGCTGTGTATGCAAAAAAAAAAAAACAGTTTAGGAATGTCAAAAGAGCCCCATCTTGGCCAATTAAGAGTTAAGTTGGGCCCCCGGCGTCCAGAGCGCGCACGCAGGGCACGCACGGCCGGCGGGGCCGGCGCTCCAGGCCGTTGGTCTCCCCGCCCGGATCGCGCAGTATCGCGAGCGTTGGGAGTAAACACCCTGCATGGAGATCCAAGGCGTGTTCGCCGCGGAGGCGCCGTTATCCCGGGCCGGGCGGACCCGAGCGTGAGGCCGCCGCAGGTACGTCAGGCGGCCGGCTCCCCGGAGCCGCCGCCTCTCCGTACCCGCGCGGCCGTCCGCGCTCTCCGGCGTGCCCGGCGTGCTCGAGGCCCCGAGGGCGGGGGTCTGCGCTGGCGGGGGCGGCGGGCGGCGGCGTGGCCTCGTTGCGCCCCGGGAACCGCGGGGCGCCGACTGGGCGGTGCGAGGGCGACGGTGCGGGGCGCGGGGAGGACGGGCGGCTTGACGCTCCGGTGGGAGCCTCGCGGTCCCCTCCGCTCGCCCCAGACCGGCCCGGCTCCCGGCTGGTGTCCCCGCGTGGCCTTCTTTGCGTGTTGACACGCTTCGGTAGCTTGCTCCATTTCACCGTTTTCTTTATCTGAAATACACTTTAACGGAGTCAAACCATATGCCTGGCCCTGGCCCTGGCCCTGGCCCTACGCCTCCGAACAGACCGCAGTTCTCGGTCTGCTCCCAGAGGGAGCTGGTATCAGATCTTAAGGGACCTCGGTTCTTTGCCCCGTCTCGGTCTGTACGCACTGCTCCACTGATTTTTCAAAAATGCGGGGTAAGAAGCTCGTCGGCAAGTTGGGTCCGGGAGGCTCTGGTTGACTCTCAGAACCAGAATGCCTTTCAGATCTGTAGGATCTTAAAATCTTGCCTTGCCCTGTCCTGAATGTGCTGCCTGAGACTGTTATACACCGTCTACATATGTTCATTAAGATGTGTACCCCTTGTTTGGGTTAGATCTCCTGAGACTTTTGACCTGTTTGCCTATGCAGATTAAGTTAAATATTTACAAGTTACTTTAGATTCTGAAGGACACTTCCAAGTGTCCTTTGAGAGTGGCTTAAGATTTGAGTTGAACTGGAGAATTTCGTTTCCTGTGGCCCTTTAGTCTTGATTGTGCTGGTAAGTAGCGCTCTCACTTAAAGGTCTCAGTTTGCCTGAGTATAAAAATGAGGGGTTTGGAGAACAGTGACTCTTCCCACCCTTTAATCTGCAGCACCCATTTTATATATATATTTTTTAACGTGAGAGCTTTGTTAAGGTAAAGTTACATACCATAAAATTCACCTGCTTTAAGTGTACTTATTCAGTATTTGTTGGTAGTTGTTGTTTTAGTAAATTTGCAGAGTTCTGCAACCACCATAACCCATTTTAAGATGACATCCCCAAAAGATGGCTGGTGCCCATCTGCAGTAACTGCCTGTTTCTAACCCCAGCTCCAGGCAACCACTAATCTGTTTTCTGTCTCCTTAGATTTGTCTTTTCTGAGTATTTCGTGTATTCAGGTGAGATCGTATGCGGCCATTGTGTCTGGCTTCTTTTGTTTCGCATACTCTTTTCAAAGTTCATGTACATTGTACCCTGTATCAGTAAGTCATTCCTTTTTTTTTAATTGAAGTAAAGTTGATTTACAATGTTGTATTGGTTTCAGGTGCACAGCAGAGTGATTCATTTATACATATATATTCTTTTTCAGGTTCTTTTCCATTACAGGTTATTCCAGGATATTGAGTATAGTTCCCTGTGCTATACAATGGGTCCTTGTTTATCTATTTTATATATAGTAGAGTGTATCTGATAATCCTAAACTCCTACTTTGTGCCTTCCCCCAATACTTCATTCCTTCTTATGGCCCAGTAATATCCCAGTGTATGGATATAACACATTTTGTTTATCCATTCATGCAGGACACTTTTTTTGGGGGGGTTGGGGCTGTGTGGCATGTGGGATCTTAGTTCCCCGACCAAGGATCTTACCCGAGCCCCGTGCAGTGGAAGTGTGGAGTCTTAACCACTGGACAGCCAGGGCAGTCCCCTGGACGCTTTTCTCAAATAAAATGTTACGTTTCCATGTATGATGCAGATAGCCAGAGCCCTTTTTGTTAGAGGTGGCGGCAGGGGTGGCGGGTGGGACCCTTGCCCATAAGTTGTCTCCGTTGTGCTCCCCAAGTATCCCTAAAAAAAAAAAAAAAAAAGAGTTAAGTTATCTTTTGTTGTATCTTCCTATTTTGTCAAATACTTGCAATTATCAGCTCCGTATTGTACATGAGGCTACCTGGAGTTCCAGTGGGTGGCTGCCCGCCCAGAAGCTGGTCAGATTTAGAAGCACAATTTCCCATTATCTTTTAGTTTCATTTTATTTTAAAGTCTGAACAATTTCTAAGGACAATGTAGTGGGTCAGAAGTATGCTGCTTGCCAGCTTAGCTCAAGGGGTCACCCTTGACTCAGTTCAGCTCTTTTGTGTCTCAGTTTCTCCTGCCAGGAGTCTAAAACCACCCTGGGGGTTCAGAGCAGTGGATGGCCAGTCCTTGTGTGTGTGTGTGTCCCAGGACAGGCCATAAATTACTTAAAGTGTCATGATGAGGTTCCCTGTGGAACTACTACACATCACTAGGATCAAGCCTCAGACACTTCTGCTAGGTTCCTAGTTATCTTAGAATGCCTTGTGGCTGGAAGGAGCTAGTGTCCCTTTTCTTTAGAACTAAAGAGACTTAGTCTCTCATTTTGCTATCAAACAGTTTTTCAGACCATAAATATACAAATTTTTCCAATTTTAAGCCGGATTTTAAAGGTCAGCCAACCCAGTTTACTCCAAAGTTCCTTTTAGGCTTTTCCTGCCTAGAAATTCTCCTAAGTCCCAGCCTAGGAACTTCCTCTTAGGTCTCTTTTACCTAGGAAAGGTAACGGTATACCCTTAAGACTCCAAGTCTTAAGATAACAGCTCAAATAAAAATTATGGACCATCTGCTTAAGATAATGAGGTCCTGATATCAGAAAGAATTTACCAAAGCACCTGAAGAGTGCTGTGAAGCTGGGGGGCGGGAGTGGTGTAGTGCTCAAGGGACCCATGCTTAGTACAGGGTGCCCGTCCAAAGTAGACCCCAAGTGACCTCAGGTAGATTTTTTTGACATCCTGCTGACTACATCGAGCAATGTTGATAAAAACAATCAATAAAAAAATTCTAATAAGAATAGAGAAGAATTTTATTAGAGCCAAACTGAGGACTATAGTCTGGGAGACAGCCACTCAGATAGCTCTGAGGAACTACTTTGGAGAATTATGGTTTTCAGCACAGTTTTATAGTGTAGCCATGGCACCTGGGAAGGGAGCCTTATCATTGAAGGAGTAAATATTGGGATCCCAGGAATGGAAGTGTTTATCCCTATCTTCAAAACATACATTCTTTACTTCTGGACAATGTACCATTTTCTTTCATGATTAAAGCAAATGTATAATGTGTGTTTGATAGACCATGAGACAGACTGTTCTAGTTAGCATAAAGTTCAAGCCAAATCATGTATAAGCCAGAATTACCCTAATATGTGAAAATTTCTTCCATCACAACTAATCCTATTTTTCTCTGATTAGTATACGTTAAGCTTTGGCATCTATGGACTAACTTATAATTAGCTTATAGCGCACACATAGACAGGCAGTATTGTGAATAAGGAACAGACTACTTAAGAAATGCCAAAACATGAGACTTATTTGGTCAACAACTGACATTTTTTTAAGTTGGAATTTATGGCTGTTTATCTTCTATTCCTTGGATCTGTTCACTCAAATTGTTGTGGAATTATTCTTGGTTTTTGTGACAAAGGACCCTTCAAATACAGATGTTATCTGCGCTCTTTTCTTGATTTCTTGGATACATATGGTTAATTAAGCTTCCACTTTAGCTTTGAGACATTAATTTTCTTTAATCTCCATGCTTATCCGTATTTATCTTACGGGCCAAGAGACAATTTGACTTCTTCTGCAACTCCCAAAACTAATGAAAATGTGCAAATTTTATTCATGTCTGTCACTACTGCAGTTTGCTCATTCATTCAGTAAATGTTGATTGGGTGTTTTCTATCTACCAAACATTATTACAGGTGCTGGGAAGAGAACAATAAATGATTCTAACTTTCTAATGTCTTTGAGTATGCACTGGAAGAGTGAGATATGCAATGAACAAATAAGCAAAAATATATTTTTTCAGATAATAAAAAATACAATGAAAAAAAAATAAGACTAATACAAATTTAGATAAGATGGCCTGTCTGGGGGAGTCTCTGAAGATTTGAGATATGAGTGAAAACCACCCACTACACATCATGCATTTAACTAACATGTCAACATGAATCTCTTTTTTCTCTATTTCTTTCCACTTAAATCTCTCTATACAACTCTTAGATACAACCTGCACATGACTGTAATCCTTTCCATTTTCCTTTTAAGAACTTCTTTGATTAATAATTCTGAAAAAAATAACATAATGAGATTTCTGCTAGATTAAGAATTTTCTATGTACTACCCATTTCTGGAGAACTGCCCTAATTGGCTTTTAATTCATTAAGCTCTGCCATGAAGAAAATTTCTGCAAATACCTGTTCATCAGCATAATTCTTTATATCTTTTCTTTACCTAACTCTCATATACATATATACATATATATATATATATATGTTTTAGACAAAAAATAAAAGAAAAACATTGTAATATCTCTAATATCCTAAGATACAACAACATCTAACATTCATTTACACATGATCTGTGTAATCTGTTGAACCAACATTTTTAAAAAGTCACAGAAGGTAGGAATTAGGAAAAAAAAAAGCTACTGGAAATCACAAATGCAAGCAGAAAATTAACATTTATATTATCTCTGTGTTCCAAAAAGCATTCATAAGACTTGTCCTATTTTAATTATTTTTCTTAGTGTTTTGCTGTTCTCCACATGGGTACAAAGACATTCTATTCAGTTTATCTTTCACAAAACACAAAGGGATTCTAGTTGTTAACTAATTCACAGTGAAGCCTGGAGCTCACAGCTGTACTACCAGAAGCCTTGCCAAAAACAGATATGGTCATTTTTGAAATCAGAAATCAATCTTACTGGGTTTTCTCCAGCAGATAGTAGTCACAGCATTTAGATGTGTTCCTGTGGCACAGATTAGTATGTTAAAATATATATTTTACCGTTGGATGGCTCCATCCTATTGCAGCAGAACTGGTGCTAAGCAAAATTGAAAAATAGGAGAGGCTGTACCTCGTGATTACATCTAATGGCCTTTTGGGGGCTCTCTTTTGAAAACCACAGTCTTTTGGAAGGAGGCTTTCTCAGCATCTTTGTTGGTAGATTGCTGCCTCCTTGATTAATAATGTTAACTACTTCATGAGGCCAAGACAGGTAAGGACCAAATACGGCCATTAAATTTGAAAATAAAGATATCTCTGGTGATATTTTCCAAAGTATATTTGATGAAATGAGGGAAATAAAATTAACGTGAGGAAAATTAAGATGAGAATATGTACAGAGAAGTATTGCATGGAAGTAAGGCTATGATTATATTAAGTTTTTTAAAGCAAGAACAGATCTTAATGGTGAGATTTATAAGCAAGCTAAGAGGGATGTGGTCACTGTGAATAGATGGTAAATGAGATACTTCGGGAAGTTGGGACACTAAAACATTTCAAAAGTTAGATTGCAGCTGTGGCTGGCCACAGTAACAATTTCCACAGTAACCTGAGTAAAACAATTATTTCCATAGTGCAAGAATATAAAAAATAATTACATTCAGCTAACGTTTCAAATTAATTTTCCTGATAAATGAATATTGGTGTAACTATGTGTTCAAATAATATTTGCATATAGCACAGAGACTAATAATGCCAGTATATCAGAAAAACTTACAAATAAGAATTTCTAAAACTTGAATATATGATAGTCTACATAATTTTTTCCTCAAATGTAGTTTAACTAACAGATTGGTGACTAAACATATTGTTTTCATTTATGTCCAAGGCTCAGTGAAAAACAACAAAAACAAAAGGTCTCATTCTGAGGAAATCAGTGGGAAAAAGTGTTAGCATGCAAGCAAATGAGACATAGTATTTTTAATAGAGTTTTACTACCATATCCCTGAGGAGACACTCTTGAAACAGTAGTAAACTGATAAAACTAATATGTTACTTGCTGAATTCCTGCTTTCAGACCTGAAATAGGTAAACCTTGCTGTAGGCCCCAGTAGTCACTCTACTAAAACAAAAAAGTCAATTTTGTAAAAATACAGCACTCCAGGTCAGTGAGAACTAACACAATTCGCATATTTGATAAGATTGGGCTGAGTTATATGATTTCATAGGCTGGAGATTTTGAGAATCACAGGTTATGGGAGAAAGTGATTAGTGAGCATAACTTAGAATTAATTTTCTCCCGAAGAAGGGTGAAATATATTGGAAAAATACTTGTACGAGTTGTTAAATATTTTATAAGTTATATATCAAAGGGCGTAGTTAGAGAAGCAGATGAATATATTAATAAACTTAAGATTTGACGAGCATGCATTTTTCCCATGTCTCATATGGTACCACGAATATGGTATTTAATTTTTCTCTACAACAATGCAACTATTTGGGAAATTGCTCTAATTATATCAGATCTCCTCAAAGAGATATGTTAAACTTGTTTCTAAAGTTTTCCCTGAATAATTTGAAGAAGAAAATCTAAAAGACAGATGCAAATATGGTGATTTAAAATCAAAGCAAATATTGAGTAGTGATTATGATTTATGGCAAAAGCCATTGTCCATGGGACTATAAGTAATTTGTTTCTGTCCTCAAGGATTTTACTAACTACTAGTCTTAGATTATCAGGCTGTTGATCACCTATGTCCCTCATCTTTTTTTGTGCATCTTGTATTCCTAATGTTTTCAATTGAATAAAGTTTCGAAAGCATAATTCTTCAGGTGAAGAAGATAGATTGAGATTAAATATTGAGTGATGATCTTCCCATAGTATAAAGTACACAAGAAATTACTACAAAATCTAATCCTATGGATGCATTTGTCAATTGAACCAGGGTTATTCATTTATATTCAACACATTATAAATTTTTATGAATAAAAAATGCTATGCTCCTAAAATGGGACATTGTGCCTTTAAATTAATGTTACAGAATAAAGTTCCCTGTCATCTTAAAAGAAACAGAAGTTTCCAAATCAGTTTATGTAGTAGGAACTAATTTTACTATCAGATGCATCAAATAAAGATTAAGTGGTTATTTAGTGATAGGAGGTACAACACATTTAGAAAAATTTCATGAAATAACAAGCATTAAAAAAATCTAAATCCATAAGATCATTTTTTAAAAGAAGACAGAAATAGTCTTCCTTAGAGTTTGAAGCGTTTGTAGATAATAGGGGAAAAAAAGAGTTATGGATCCAAGAAGATGGAAAAACAAAACAAACAAAGCAATGACCAAAAAAGCAAATCACATCCCAGCTAAGGAGGTGAAGACTGTTGTGGATGTCAGAGACATTCAGAAGAGCTCTGAGGTGATGACAACAGTCTTACAAAGTAGGTGGGGCCCCCTGTACAGCTCAGCTCAGGGTGGTTAATCGTGGAACTGCATTAGGTCCACCTGTCAGTCACATCTGCTCTCTCTCCTGCTTCAACACTCAGGGTGCTCACAGGCCAAGGCAGGGCAGACCACTGTTGGGCTATGTGGAAGCTGCAGCTCTCCCAAAACTGTCAACTCCAGGGGGACAGGAAAGCCTCAAGTCTTGGAGATACACTACCAGCATAACCCTCATAGAAGCAAGATCTGCCCCTCCCTACAAATATCAAAGAATCAGACCTTCTTATATTTAATAAATAAATACATAAAGAATCAGAAAATACACCACCATTAAAAGGAGGGAATAAATCTCAATAAGCAGAAAAATAAAAGTGAGTAAGCAGAATTATTGTAGTAAATGAGTAAATTAATTACAATAAAAAGCTTCTGGAGGAATATTAGCTTTATACAAAAATCTTCTAGAGATCTTGGGATTTAAAAAGTTCATCACTTCAACTAAAAAAAGAAACAGGGATTCCCTGGCAGTCCAGTGGTTAGGACTCTGTGCTTCCACTGCAGGGGGCATGGTTTGGATCCCTGTTTGGGGAACTAAGATCCTGCATGCCACATGGTGCGGCCAAAAAATTTTTTTTTAAATAAAAAAATAAGTAAATAAAGGAACAGAAGTAAATAGGTCTTTAGTGTGAGGTTTAAAAAAAAAAAATCAGTAGATAAGCTGAAGAGCAAAGTTGATATAGTTTGAGGAAAAGAGTGAGCTAAAAGACTGAACACAGGGTTTTTCTTAAAAGCTTAATAAAGTGTAAAGATAATTTTTAAAATGAGAAAATAGACAGGAATTCTCTAGAAAACCTTCCTTCTGCCCAAGAAATTTTCAGAATGAAATAAGAGACAAAATGAAAGGAGCAGTATTTTTAAAAGTCAGCTAACTTAATTTTTATAATCTGTTCACAATTTTTATGATCTGTTTGGCAATTTCTACTTTCTTTAATTGCATTTCCTGGTGTTGCCAGCAGTTTTTGCAAGTGCAGTATTTTTTGTTTTTCCACTTCAAAGTTACATCATGGAACAATTTTAAGTAATGAACAACTAATTTTGGTTAACACTTATTTGTAATGCTGTCATGTAGGTATGATTAATATCTGTTTCAAACAGAGATAAATCCACATGTATGCAACTGCATCATAACTCATTTCTTTGGTACTATGACTGTTTTACAATGAATTTGAGGTATAATTTTCATAAAAACTAAAAGTTCAGATGACATTTAGAATACAAAAATAATGATGGTCATGAAAATAATGATAATAATTATTATTATTAATTAACACAATTTAGAAACTATATCACCTCTGAAAAATAATAAATGCTAGCATTTATTGAGAATCAACTGTGGCCTGACACTGGGCTAAGTAACTTAACTGCTCTTATTATATAATTCATTTAACTAACTGTTGGGGAAAAGAGACTCCAAACTTCTACCATAGGAGCAGATTTGACTGTATGACGTTTGCATCATCTATATTGCCGGTGTTTCATATCTGTTCGTGAGTTTGCAATTTCCATATTCAGTTGCGTTTCAGAATAGTTTTATTCTACACCAGCCCACTCACCAGCCTCAACTCTGTATCTAGAATATCTCAGCTTCAGAGCTTCCCACAGCATCAGCAGAGGCTTCCTCAAGACTACATCATGCCCCAACTTCTCCCTCTACAACTTCTGCTTTTTTCCCTCCTGGAGAAGTATTGACACTTGGACATCGATCTAATAAATTTCTTGGACATTAATCTCTGTCTCAGAATGGGCTTTCCAAGAAAGCTAACCCACAAAAATGTTTCACAATGAACAAAATTATATACAAAACAATAGACACCTAAAAAAAAAAACTGTTACATTTGATTTAGATAAAACGGATAATCCTGCCCATGTAAATAATGCCCAGGTGAACTACATTTAGTATATCAAGAAACAAGTAAAAATTCAGTTCTAGAAAAAATGTGATTTTCCTATAGAGAGACAAATTTTTAAAAATAATCTTTAATGTCAAATGAGAGAAAAGTGAATTACAAAAATCACATTTGTATTAAAAAATCCTAACTTAAACCATTTTAATTCTGACATTGGTTGTTTATGGAATATTATGAGTGTGACACATTTTATTATATACTTTCACTTGCATAATTTTACCTATAAATATAAATTACATATAAAAATTAAAATGCGAATACATGTTATAAGGTTGAGGTTAATGATACAACAGAGCATTGTAGGGTATTTGAAATATTGCAGTTGCTCACAAAATTTTGAGAGAATTTGATAAATAATATAGATTTATTTATGCCTGCATTAATGTAACCACATTAATTACTACAGATGAAAGAGACAAGGTAAGCTCATGGAGGGTGGAATTGAGAATGTGACTGAATTTCTTACTCAGATAAGAATTGCTCAGGAACTGGATAGAATGGATTCCAAAGGCTAGGCACTCCAGGTGAGGATCTGTGAAGAGCAAAAGCATGGAATATAGAAAAGACCTAACCTATCTGCTATGCAATTATTTTGATGAAGCAAATGTAGAGAATTATTAAAATAATTATTTCTTGATAAGCACCATATTTAACACAAACTATTTAGCTTTAAAGCTTCAACAGTTATCATCTCACTGAAGATCATTTGCTTAACTTTTTAGGAGTTATTCATACAGCTTTGCTTTCCCTGAGATAATGCAAAAGACAGAGTAAAATATCCTACAAATGCGTACAGACAATTTAATTGACTTTCTAGTATCAGAATCTAGAGAGCTGATTATTTTTTTAAATAATGAAATTTAAGAGGATTCTTACAGAAAGGCTTGGCCATTGCTTGGTCATTTTTCCCAAAAGTCTTCTTACACAATTGTCTCAGCAGAGTTCTCTTAAAAAAAAAAAAAAAAGTAGTCTGCCTTGTTGAGAGGGTATACAATATTTGGTGAAGTGACATTTTTTTGCACTGTTAAATATTATGTTCTGCTTTAGCTTAATAATAAATAAGGTATTAACCGGAAATTTCTTTTACATGTAACTTCTTTGTGAATTCATTGCCTCAAAATGTCAAGATGATCTGTTTTCTGGAGTGATATAATATTACTTCATGGAACCATAGTAAGATCATGGCTTAGGGATGTAGTATGTGGTTTTATAATGTTAGTTGTCATACTTCCAGACATAGGAAGGATTGCACTAAATTGCCTTTGAAGACAGGTGTAGTGAAATGACTAAATGTTACCAAGAAAATGCTGGGCAGAAGATTTACAGGCCATTGTAAAATTCAATATCTACTCTATCCTCTGCCCTTGTAGCAAGCAGCATGGAAGAGACCCTTAGCTCCTTCACGATAGCCAGGGCATAATGAGTCTTGAAAGAAATATTTTATTGCCTAGAAATAACTTCATGAAACCTTAGAGCATTTATTGGCTACAGGGGTGTTAAAGGCTATCTGGTTATTTTTTCTTGTTTTACAAATGTAAAAGCTAAAGCACAGCTAACTTTTTGACTTACCTAAGATCACAAAAAAAAAATCCACTTCTTTGTGTTAGATACAATATTTTGCATTTCTTTGTTTGCTTCTCCCACTTTAGAAACCAGGTTACATTCCTATAACACATACAAAATGTTAGGGAGGAAGAAATTTTTCTCTACCCTTCTAGGTTCTTCTGGCTGGTCTAAAAATTAAATTGACATGATGCAGATTAAGAGGAGAAAAGTTTAATAACATGTATACACGGGAGAGACCCAGGAAAACTGAGCAACTTGCCAAGTGGCTGAAACCTTCATCTTAAATATCATCTTCAGCTAAAAACAGAAGATACTGAAGGTAGTAGTTTGGGACATGGAGATGTAAATGCAAATATTTGGTCAATAAATGTTTTCTGGGCTGTGCAGGGACAATGGGGCACAGAGTAGACTCTGATCCCTAGGTCCTGCCTGAAGCTTCCTTCCACCACACCTAGCCCATATTCTTTGCAGATGTCTCTGGGGACAGCTCTATTGCAGGAACAGGCCGTCTGTCTCATTCTTCTTTAGGTAGTTAGGTGGAAGGTCAAAGTTTCTTCCTGAGACTTTTGGGCTTTCACTGTTTTCACCTGGAATAATCAGTGTGCCAAAGAGTCATGTAGGGTGGCAAATTTCATTTCCCTACAATACATATTGAACTGGCTTATAACAAAAAAGGTTTATTTCTTGCATATGCTATATCCCATTTTGTCCTAAACCACTAAGATTTTGATTTTGTTGTAGTGTTGTTTTTGCAACATAATCTAGCCCATCCTCTGCTAGGCCAGAAACAAGAAAAATCTGAGATTTTATCCTACTTACAAGCCAACAAATTAGCTGGTCACAGTATAGATATATTGCATGTCAGTATATATATATATATATATATATATATATAAATATAAACAGTGATGAATTAATTTTCATATTTTTTGGCAAAACAAGAAAAATTTACAGATAAAATTTTTCTTGGCCAGTTTGGGCTTCCTGACTCCCCTTTAGTTTGTATTGTGCATCTGCCTTAGCCAGACCTCCTTAAAAGATAACATTAATTCTTAATCTCATAAGGGGTCACGATGACTCACTATTTGCCTTGTTGGATTATTTAACTGTCATATATATATGTATACATATATACTCACAAACATACACACACACACACAAACATACACACACACACAAACACATACACATACACACACACACACACACACACACACACAGAGACAAACACATGAGACCTCTGGGTCAGAGATAGAGTTTATCGCTCAGAAAAAGCAGAAGCCAGAACATCCGATTTACTTCCCTGAGCCCCAGTCTCCACAGGGTGATGCAGTGAGTCTCAGATGGTACCTGCACATGGAGTGGGGTGTCGTCCCAGAGAGCAACCTCCAAGTAAAAAACTTTGATCTTATATAGGGCTGCTGTAGACCTGCCCACACTCTGCTCCCTACAGAGAGACAGAGAGACAGAAAGAGACAGGATGTTTTTATTCTGTATTGTGGGATGTAGGCAAATTTTCTCCAGGGGGAACATAGAAGTATTTATCTTTATTATCCTAAGACGGCTTTACACAGTGAGATATTTCTAAATTCACTGTCATGGAACTCATCTCAATGTACAATCCATCCTAAATTGGCCCTGCACACCTATGCTCAGAGAAATGGACTCTAGGAAATAGAGGGTCCAGGAAGAACTGTCCCTAGCATCCCCACTAAAATAGCCTCTTTCACAAATAATTATGTTGTCTGAATGCAACCATAAGACACGCTTGTCAAACTCTGTCACTATTGGTGCACTTACTACTAATTCTTAGAATATAAAAAGTCAGGTATCACATTAATTTGATAATAATCTAAGTAAGTTAGATACAGGAACTTGGAAAAACAATCTTAAACTGAGGGTAAGACCAGAAAGAAAAAAAATAAGAAAAATTATTAGAAAGACAGAAAATAAATAGAAAAAATAATAGAAAGATGGAAATAGTATATGTGTCAATAGGAAAATGGCTAATTATGGCAATACATCCCAAAAATACTATCCAGGTGTTAAAACTAGTGAGGCTGGGTTATAAGTGTTACAACATTGGGAAGTTCTTTAAGACGTATTAGGCAAAAAGTTTGCCACAAAGAAATTGGAATACATTGACTCCGTCTATATTGTAAACTGTATGTACATATATATAAAATATACACATATACATACATATGTATGTATGTAAATAAAATAATGCACTACCCTTTACAGAATGTTTTGGAAATTGAAGAGGTTTATTTGTCCTAATGAATGGGAGTTACCAAGGGCATTTTTAGGTGGAATTATTTGATGCCCAGTAGTTACTGAGCAGTTGGGCACAGAAGATAATATTTTGAGCACTGCAATTAGCAAAATATTCTTCTCTGCATTCGTGTAGATGAAAAGTCTGTTAGTGTCTAATCTTGAAATTTGATTCTTTTTAAAAAATATAAATACAACATCTTCATGTGAACATGAGGTTTTCATATAGACTGAGTCTTTTTTAGGTATGCAACTACCTGAACAATCAAGGTAAGACTGTACTTTGTTTATTCAAACTTTACTCAAATTCGTTATCCATTTAAGTTGTTGTGCTTACGCTCATTTTATATGTGGTGTATGTTTACTTCATTATGGCTCATGCCTCCCTGTGCCTAAAGTTTTCTAAAAAATAGGTATTATTATATAGCATGCTTTAATTTCTCCTTATCTTTCAAAGGCAGCATTAAATTGCTTTTATTAGTAAATTGTAAAGTCAGGTTATTCTCTCTAAATTGAATTTTGGCATGTTAAAGAGAACACTCAAAATATCTATTTTTAAATAATACATTGAATCTGGTAAATTTAAGCACCACTCTTCTATATAATTCTCTATTTGTTGAATGTCATTATATGTATATAAAATATATATACATATATGTACACATATATATTATAGTAATTTTTAAATACATACTTAATATGAGTTCTGAAGCCATAGAGGTGTGCATTTAAACCTTGACATTGTCACTTAGTAGGTAACCTTAGAAGATTTGTTTTTAAAAAATTTTTCCCATATGTTTACTTATTCTAGAAATAAGAATCACACACTTGTAAGATTGCTGTATTAAATTAGATTCACACACAGTAAAAAGCACAAAGTTTCACACACAGTGAAGATGAAATGCATATATATTTGCATTTATACATACATAAGTAAATAAATTCATACTATCTTAATATCCAGGCCCAGTTGTCTGAAATGTCCACAGTGTCATGGGAAAATATCTCATTGCACATTGAAGCTCCAAATAGCATCTGGTGTATAACTGCATTTACATTAACTTTCAGCAGAAAGAAGACCCTGGCTGACCCTTGCTCATTACCTTCCCATGTGTTTCATATGCTGATTATTCATAGACTTGGGGAATGTGATGGCTTCTAGGAATGATCCTGAAATATTCAGTATTTGAGCAAAAATCTATTGACCAACATGTTTCCAAACTTTAAAGCCTGGGCTAATGCTTTCCTATCGATTTGATAGTCAGAGATGATGCTGTCCTTTGATAAGGGCTGTTCTCATTAAGTAGCAGACTAGGTACAGCCCAGCAGTGCTCAACAAGACTCATTGAAAGCACAGCCTGCAGATCGAAAAGCAATTAGCATTCTGGATTGTGATAATTACCCACAGTATGGAGGCTTCTCTAAGACAGAGCTTCTACCGTGTCTAGTAATAGGATTCCTTAAACGGTGATATATTTTTATAGACACACCACCATCCTCATTTCAACCTTGTCACTTATATTGGATAGGGAAATAAACATCCTTCACACATTTTTTTCTTTCCTGAAGTATGGCTCCCTGCTGTTCTGACAATTTGCAATGTCACCTGAATGTTACCTTGAATCATGATTTAATCGGCCGGGGCAAAGCAACATCTCATTTGTTTCTGCTGTTTCTTTGCCTTGCAATGCAATGATTGCCAAGACACAAAAACTTAAATGGAGCTCTGATTAAAACTGAATGTGGAAAAAGATGGAGCAGTTGTGTGTCTGGCATAGTTTGCCCCTTATTACAAAAGGTCAGGGTGACTCAAATTTTTGTTTACTTGGCTAAAAACAATCCTGGAACATAGCATAAGCCACATGACAATTTATTTCACTCAACAAAAATCAATTCCTTCTGAATAATCAGTCCTTAACATGTTGGTCTACATATGCTTTTATCATTAATTGGAAATTATGTAAGATAAAAAAGATATGCTAGGTTGTTTTAATATTTAGGTGTACTTCTTGAATAATATTGAAAGTATTTTATAATTCTGTTGCTTCATCAAAGATAGCATCTTAAGAGCTAGATTCAGGACTTATTATTATAAATAAACAATGAAGACTAGAAGGCTTGCTCTTCTCTAGGAAAATTTTAGGCTCATAAAATGTCTTACGGGTTAATCCTGTGTGTTTATTATTATGCTTTCTTCTACTTTAGTTCAGATCTCTGTGAACATTTACAAATGACATTTGCTAATTGAATTTTCAAGCTGCTTGGTAGCTCACATTGGGGCAGTTATCTATACATTTAATTCCTTGTCAATTCAAGTTAAATAACATGTAGAGAACATGCATATAGCAAAAATGCATCAAATAATTAATAAAATGGAAATACTACTTTTTAAATATGTATGTGTTTTCTTCTGCACTTTTATGTATCTGATCTTCTCCCTAGTGATTGGAGGGTAGTAGATGAGTACTGTTTTACTAGGAATAAAAAGAAAAAAAAAAAACCCTTTTCATGTTTTTGCCAGTATTTAGAATCAAAGATTTTCCAAGAGGAAATATTTTATTTTAGACACTTTTAGCTCCCATTTTGTATATCAAGAGCCAAAGATGGTGGCCTAGATCATAGTGTTTTTATTATTTTAGGTATTTTTATTATTTTATGTTTTAAAAGTAGTGGGACATCCACTCCATCCAGACTGAGGGATTTTTGGAAGAAAATGGTGGGAACATGTAGGGAAGATCAGAAAATTAAGTCTTGTTAGAATATGAAACAATAGTAGGTAAATACAGATGGAAAAGGGTCATTTGTCTCAGTTTCTGTTTGGGATAATGGGAGAAGATAACCTTGTGGGGTGTTCCATTAACAACCTCAAGCTACAGAGGGTGACAGAGTTAGCACTTCTCAACCACTCAGCAATTGTACTATAAAGGAATTAAGCTGTCCCCGCCTGCCCTGTGGGGAGATGGAGGGTGGGTGTCTAGGGCTGGAAGGCAAGCTGATCAGAAGAAGGTTTGCAAAGGTGAGAGAAGTGGAGAGCAGTACTATGGTTCTTTAGCTGAAATCTGGAAGATCCTCAACCTGGCCTGAGGATAGGTAGATTATCGCTGCTGGGTATCAGGTGGAGGTAAATGAACAGGGGCACCACTGGGCCTTCCTCAAACCAAAGAACAAAATTTGTATTGCAGAAGCTCATGCATTAGTAGTAGACCCCAGTAAGATGACAACTCACCAAATAGACATCAGCCACAGCGCATCAAATAACAAGACGTCAATTTTGTCCTCGAATGCATTTATCCTCGCGCTAGTTATAGTCTTAAAATTAGGATCGCTAATAATATAGTCAGTGATCAGCATCTAAGCACCTGCTGTCCTGTGCTTATATAATATTTAATATTGCAATCCTATCTGTTTTGTTTTTCTGTATTTGGCTGAGCCTTCTGAGTAACACATTCTTTTTTTAGATGTGTTAATAGTTGTAATCAGGCTAATGTCAAGTCCTGCTGGCCTGGGAGCTCTCTGTTCTTGAAGGGGTTGCTGAGCTATTCTCAGCTCCATTATGAGTTTACCTAAAAGTTTCACTGTCGGGGGATAATCTTTCCACTGTATTTTCAAGTCAGCCTTTTGAAGTTTAGATTTACTTTTGAGTTATTTGTAAAATATACTAGAAAATAATCATTACACTTTCCCTATTTTTCATATACTTAAACCTTTAAAGAATTATCTTCAAGAATTTTTTAAAAATCCCAAAATTTTTAAGAAAATTTTTTTTCCAGGAAGCTGTTTAAAAATTTCAAAAGAATTGCAAATTTTGACATTAATGAACTAGCGGCTCAGTAAAAGTTGTCAACATTTGTCACAAAGGGATAAATGTTAGTAAAATTGTAGAATTGATGGGACTACATTGTATTATTTTTTGTTTGGATAGTTTTATTTTAATAAATAGTAAGTTTTTGCATTAGGGGTCACAAAGTTGAATTTTGTTTGGCTTACGGTATTAGTGCAGTGAAAAGAGAAATTATTTACAAATTCTCAAAAATAGGATAATTTACCAACATTTTAAAAACTTGAGATTTCACAGAAGAGTCAGGGGTTCTACTTCTTAAGCTCTGAGTTGGATTACTCACCATATGGTAAAACAGTTGCAGTTGAGTAGCATTAAGAGGAAAAATAAATATTTCTTCTCTGTTGTCATTCACTGTTAAAAGTGCAAAAGTAAGAGCAAATATAGAGAGCCATACATTTTAAGTGAAAAATAAGAGTATATCTCTTAGTCTAAATAGAGAATATTCCTATGTTATTTACACTAATTTGTTAAAACAAGATATTTTGTGACATCATTGCCAGCCACGTTCCCTCATCTATACTACCTAACCTGCTTCTGCAAGGCATATCAGTATGTGATTCTTGCCATAAATCACTTGCTTTACCATGTGTGATCTCACTGACTGGCTTGCAAGCTTGTGGTGCTAAGTGGTTATAAAGATCTACCCTGTCAAGGTCAACACCTTGATGGAGATGCATCAAGGTGATGTGATAGTAGGCCATTACCCTCAATGGTAACTTTGGTGAAGTGTCACTACAGAAGTTTAGTGATGCCATTACCAACATGAATGGCAGAGTAGCTGATTGTGAAACAATGAGTTCGTGTTTTATTAAATATGATATCTTCTTGAACGTACGTATCCTTGAAGCTTGCAGCTACTAATGTCATTGAAATTTTAAGTGATTGATCTAAGCCTTGACTAATCTGAAATTCTCTGGCCAAAATTACCTAGTAAGCCATGCTTTCTAAGTAGCTTAGATCTTATCTTCAGCACCAAATAAAAGAATAACTGAAAGAGAGAAATATAGTAAACCTAAGCCATGGGAATCACCCGTATGACTGAATTTTTGTTATTTGTTTTAAGAAAAATCCATAAATTCCTCAAATAAATTTTTTTTTTTGAAATTCACATGTTCTAGGTAAAAGGAATATTTCCAGTGAAAAACAGATTCAAATGAAAGTTTAAAAATATACATTTTTATGAAAATACATGGAAAATACATGCCATTATGGCAATTCTATTTGGTGAACTAGAAAATAAAATGCATTGTCAAAGAATAATTGATTTTAAATAATCAAGCTGCATTTTTCAAAAAACATTATACAAAAGAATAATTTAATCTCTTGTGTTTATAAATTTAACTCTTGTCAGGAAAGCTCTGTTTAGTGTTGGGAATATGTATTGAAGGTGGTTTTCCCTTTTTATATAAAATTGAATCTTCTTTTGTCCCTTTCATATAAAATTTCCAGACAGCTAAACACATGATCTTATTTCACATGCTTAATTATCCATGTTGTTTTTATCTTTGTACAATAAGTGTATTTAACCCACCATTTGCAAATGTTTTATTTGACAGACAATTGAAAGTATATATCAGGTTTCATTAACATACATACAAATATATTTTCTGTGATATTCCTTGACATAAGTAATTAAGTAAGCACAGTTTTCTTCCACTACAACTTTTAATTCTGGGGAATCATCATTAGCTGTAATCTGATTAATAGTTTGTAGACAAAATATAATCCAGTTCTTTAAATGGACCTTCATGTTTTTATTGTTCTAAGCTATAAACACTTAAATAATATAACACTGTAATGGATATTAGAGGTTATTTTCTTCAGTCACTTTATTTCTTGGCATAAAAAGCACACACGCAAAAACACAAGCCATAGAGAGACTGAGAGACATAATAAAGATGTTAATTTAGCAGTATTGGAACTGAAATTTATCAACTCCATGTGGCACAAAAAACTTGCAAGAGAGAAGCCTTTCACACTTGTGATTGATAAATTAACAATTTCACCATTAAAAATACCCCCTGATTGACTTAAGATTAAGTCTCATGACTTTCATATAATGTGTATTTCCTGATTCTTTTTCTGAAATCCAGTGACCCAGGAAGTGCTCCATTCAGTGTTACTTAGTATTTCTTCCCTGCCCTCCCCTTCCCTTCCCTTCCCTCCCCTCCCCTCCCCTCTCCTCCCCTCCCCTCATTTCCCTTCCCTTCCCTTCCTTTCCCTCCCCTCCCCTCCCTTCCCTTCCCTTCCCTTCCCTTCCCTTCCCTTCCCTTCCCTTCCCTTCCCTTCCCTTCCCTTCCCTTCCCTTCCCTTCCCTTCCCTTCCCTTGCTTCCCTTTTGTTTTCTTTTTTATTTTTAAAGCTTATACTCTGTAGCTAACATCTCCCCTTTCCTTCCACCCCCCCCTCCACCAAGCCCCTGGAAACAACTATTATATTCTCTGTTTCTATGAGATTAGCTTTTTAGATTCCACATATAAGTGGTATCATACAGTATCTGTCTTTCTGTCTCTGAATTATTTCACTTAGCATAATGCCTGTAAGGTCCATCCATATTGTCACAAATGGCAGGATTCCCTTCTTTCTCATGGCTGAAAAATATTCCAGTGGGATATATACATCCCACAAGTTCATTATCCATTTACCCATTGAAGGGTATTATTTTATCTCTATATCTTGGCTATTGTGAACCAAGCTGCATTAAACACGGGACTGAAGCTATCTCTTCAAAATGCTGATTTCATTTCCTTTGGATATATACACAGTAGTGAGTTTGCTGAGCATCTTTAGAACAATTGTTTGGAATTCTTTGTCAGGTAATTTTTGGCTCTCCATTTTTGGGGGGCCAGCTATTGGAAGTTTCTTGTATTCCTTTTGTGGAGTCATGTTTCCCTGACTCTTCCTGATCCCTGTAGGCTTGCATAGGTGTCTGCACATTTGAAGAGGCAGAAACCTCTCCAAACCTTATGGACTTTGCTATGGGAAGACTGTTACCTGCATGGGGCAGGGGAAGTGCTGGAGCGTGCCATTACCCTGGGTCTACTGGTGCAGGGCACCAAGTGTGGGCCCATGTGCTGGCATATAACCCAGGGTGGCATGATGTCTCTTCAGCTCAGGCTGCTGGGTTCTGCAGTGTCAGCAAATGCATGGTCCTTGATAAGCACTGAGGAGCATCCATCGTGGCTGTGGGGTTCTCAGAAGCACCTCCAAGTGCAGCAGCTACGAACAAGGGCAGGTATTGGTGGTGGCCAGAGCTGGTCCTGTGCACACATGTGATTACAGGGCCCAGCTACAGGTGTCTGAGTAGTGGCAGGTGCTACGTACAGACACACACATAGTGGTGTACCAGGGCAGACAGCAAGGGCCTGGGCCATCTCTCGGGACCTTTGTGGCTATGGGGGCGCTGGTTGCCCACGTATGTTACTGTGGCTGCTGGGTCTTGCCATAGTCTCATGGCAGTGGGTGCAGATGACAGGGGTCAGACCAAAGTCAGGTATGTACACAGGTGGAATAGTTAGCTACATGTGAGCACAATGGTGCAGGCCTGTGACTGAAGATAAAGTCTGATCTGAGCCTACACGCCGTGGCGGGGCCTGACTGTCAGGCATGTTCTCTATCAACCAAAAAAGGAAAATATCAAAAGCCTGCAAATAAGAAAAGAGTTTATTTGGAGTCTTAGGAATTGCAATTCAGGAGACACAGATTTGAGTGGCAATTCAAATGTTCTCTGAGGGAAGTTAAAATGGCAATGGACAAAGACATTACAGAGAAGTTATACAGGTTGTTTTGCCGAACTATAATTGGTGCCAGAAGGCATTGTTATTCCTCAGCAGCTGATTGGTTGCTATGCTAAGTTTTCCAGGTAGTGAAGAAATGAGTTCCAGGTGGCCTGTGTTTTGCCAGGTCAGAAGTTTATGTTGCATCTGGGCATAGACATATGTAAGTTCTACTTCCCCAAGAACCTCCTGGCTCCGTTTTAGATCCCTTGGACATGAGTGACTCCATTTTGCTGTTCGTGGTACACATCTCCCTTGGCTGTACTCTCTACCTCCTAGTTTCTACCTGGGAGCTCTTCCACATCCAGATTCAGGAAGCCTTAATCATCCCAGTAGATGGAAAGTTGAGACTCTAGGAAGTAATGGGGCAATAGCTTTCCATCCCTCCTTGGGTACTCTGCTGCATTCCCAGTGATTTCTAGTTCTAGAACTTGGAACTTTTCTATTCCAATAGTCTAGAACTTTAGCACTCCCCTTTTTGTTTTCCCAGCAAGATTTCTTCCTTCTTCTAAGATTTGAGTCAAGCTTTGCCTTTATTTAACATCCAGTCGATGATTCTTACTATAGGTTGCAGTTGACCAGGGGGAAGATGGCTTCTACTATCCCAAATCTGCCTTCAAGCTCAGTTATGAGACTTGTTGTATCACCCTAGGCTCCCTTAATTCATTATTTAAACTTGATTTAAAAAATTACATGCCTAGTAATTTTCCTCAATGTTTGCACACTGTAACTTAACATTTTTCTGTTCTGGTGAAATGCACACTCCTCACAACAGAAGTATAATAAGGGAATAATTCATTTTGCCATGTTAGCAGTCATGTTAAAATTCAAGTTTATTTATGGAAATAAGGGGACAAACAACTAAGAATTACTATTAATGGGAGAACCATATATTAATTATTTCTTGATGAACTTAGAAGAATGCTAGTGCATACATACATATAAACAGAGACAGCTTGAAATTTAAAATGCAATATAATGTTTATTATCAACTGTAATTCACAATCCTAAGGGGTAAAACTCAAAGGAAAAATTAACTTGTTTGAATCGATTCTTTATAAGAAGGATTTCCATATCTAACTGTGAATATGCTACATTCTAATTTCACTTATCTGTATGTATTTGAATATCTGCCAATGATACGATATCCTCCCAACCCTCAAATTCTTTTTCCTATACTTTACTTAGTTAAAAGTAAAGTTTTGCTCTCTTTCTCAACATAACTTATGCTTTCCTTTCTGTAGGAATATTTCTCTCATTTTCTCAAGGATAATCCCTGGTTTTAAACTGTGATATAAAAAATACAGGCAGATTTTTATTTCACAGAGACTCATCGAAGGCTAGTGGACAGAATTTTCTCTCTCTTCAGTGGTTCTTTCCTTTGTTCATTCTACAAATACTTTTCAGAGCCTCTGTTACACATCATCCACTTTTGAGAGATAGGAGATAGAATAGTTCACAAAGCAGGTATAGCCCCTGCCTTCAATGAATGACCATCCATTCTAGTAGAGAATACAGACAATAAACAAATAAATGTTAGATTATATAATAAAATGTCATTAAAATGATTTGTTGAAGCATAAATAAAGTGGGTAACTTTAATATTTTTACTGAAAAATATGCAATTTTAGCTAAAGTCATCACTAAAGTCTTCTATCAAACTTTGGCATTTGAACATGAACCTGAATGAAGTATAGATAAATGTGAACTACTATGTTTACTACTATTTTAAACAGAAATTTCTCAAGTGGTCAGTAAGCAGTTATGGAGTATGGCTGAGTTATATGTGATAAATTACAGAATGGATGAACTTTAGAAAGCAGATTTGTAATGAGTGGCAGCTTCATGTAATGGAAAGGTTAATGGAATTAGTTGATGTAGAAGCAGGTGAGGTTTGCTATATTTCTAACTTCGAGGCAGAGGTGAACCAAGTAAACTTGTACATGATTAAATTTTACCTATGACTTAATTATACGTTCAGGTATGGGTTCGTGTGCATTGATATTCATAACTGACCAAATAATAGAGAATTTAATTATTTTACAACACAGATAAACTAAAGTGTACCTACATTGCCAAGAGAAGTACAGCCTTTTCATACATAGTGTTATTTTCTGTAAATTGAAAATTTCATAACAGTATTTTTTCTAATTATTGTTGGTTGACTTCTTACATTGTAGATCATCAATATAAAAAAAAAAGACTGGATTCATTAAACAAATATAACATGGCCATAATATTATAAAATGAATATAAAATGGTGCTTCCAAACTTCATAGGGTTTGCATTTGTTGACTCTCCTCAGAAAAACTGTGTAGAATTAAACCATTATTTATTAATAGAAAGGATTCCTGATTTCTGTTCATGGGAGTTAAGCAAATCAGGTGAGAAGTACCAGGGATCAGGAAGATCAGTTGATTTTATGTTAAATCAATTCTGTTGGTTGAAAGAATTCAAGGTTAGTGTTGGAGAAACAGTATAAAGCTCTAGATTTTTGAGAACAGCATTTAAAATCATCAGACAGAACATAAATGGCAAGACACCAGAATTCAGAGGGGTTTCGAAATGAAATTTGAAGTGAATTTAAAGAGTCATAAATAAAGCAAAAAGTGCTAGGGATCCAATTTTATTGGCTGTTACTGGCATTCACAAGTAGAAATAACAACAGAAATAAAACCCAAGAAGAGTTTATAGTTTATACAAGCTATAATTTCTAGCACCTGGCAATTTACAGTATAGAGTAGGCATCCGCATATCTTTGTCAGAATGGACTAAATTGCCTTGTCGATATCTACTATTGGCATTGTTATTCTTAAGTACCTAGAAAGCAAAGTAAATCATTCATAAAAACCCCCAGTCACAAATAGAAAAAAATAGTGAAAATGTGAAGTTCTGAGTGAAGCAGATGTCTAGATATTACTAGATAAGAAAGAATCTTACTTCTTTCAATCCTGTGTTAGTTCAGTTAAAGGCATATATATATGCATACATTTTATTATTATTATGGAAAACTTAAAACATATGCAAAAGAAAAGAGTACATAGTTTAGTGGATTCAGCACCCAGCTTCAAGAATAATCAACTTTTTCCCCCAAACGTTCTCATCTTCTTCCCTACTTCCAATTTTATTTATTTATTTTTCATATGAGATCAGATATTTAAAGCAAGTCCCGTATATCATGCCTTTCCACCTAAAATATTTTATTATACATCTCTAAACATTGTAGGTTTTTAAAAATTGTACTTTGTCATTATCACACCCTAGAAAATTTGCAACATTTTCTTAATGTCATCTTCTACCCACAATAAATGTGTTCATTTGTTTCAGAATTGTATGTCTTTAATCCATTGGTTAAATCAGGATCCAAATATGCTACATGTTGCAATGGCTTGTTATCTAGTAAGTCTTTTGCAAACTATAACAACTTCATTTTACTTTTCTATACATTTATTATATATATATATCTCTCTCTATATATATTTTTTTCTTTTTGAGAACCCAAGTCATTTGTCCTATAGAATATCCCCCATTTTATATGTAACTGACGTCTTCTTTCTGGTGACATACACAGGTAACAAGCATTTTAGTCTTTGTAAGCTAACTCTACCTTTGTAGCATGAAACAGTTATGAATGAATAATACTTGGATGAGGGGGACTGCGTTCCAGTAAACTTTTTTATGGACATTGATATTTAAATTTTATATAATTTTCATATGCCACAGTTCTTTTAATATTTTTCAACCATTTAAAAATTTAACTCATTTTAACTTGCATGTTATACAGAACAATGCACTGGGGAGCCATTTTGGTTACTACTGCTTTATGGTTTATATTCTATAAGCTGATAATTGAATTTAAAATATGGATAAGATTTTGATCACTTTTTTCAGAAAGAGCACTTCATGGATGGCACATTGTAATTATTATTGAGTGAAATCATAAGGTCCCTAATGTCTGTATGTCCACTTTTAGTAATGCTGATTATGGTCTGTCTAATTCCTCCATTACAAATTTCCCATGAACTTTCATTTATTGACATTAGTTTCTATTGATGACTATTGGCTTTATTGTTTCCTTTGGGTAAATAAATTAGTGATTTTCTAATACCACCTTTTTTTCTGCATTTATCAGCAAGAATTCGTCCAAAGAGAAAAACAATAATAATATAATCATTTGGTAATCCTATCATTAGTAGTGGGTTGCCATTATTTCTTCTTAAAGGTGTATTTTTGAATGGGAGTTTCTAGGTTCAGTGTCTGGTGAGCTGCTATAAAATAATTCCATGAGTTTTGTTATGAATCATTTGAGTTCTTGTGACTAATACTGACAATAGTTTATTAATGTACCCTGAAAAAAAACTTTTTAGTTTATTTTTCAAGTCTATCTATATCAAATTAGTGTAGATTTTATAGAGTTATGTAACAACAAATCTTGCCAATTTTTACTAAAAGAGAGAGAGGCATTATTTTAAATGCTTAAATTACTTGCTGTATTTTATTAGTTGTTACACCCTGGCATTGAACACTTTAAAGAGGATGGGATTATTTCATAATTAATTAAGGCTTACTGAGATTATTTCTCTTACATTGAGCTTTTCCTTAAAGTTGCTCAGGAAATTTTGAATATTTAAATTACAAATGAAAATTGATCCTCAAATTTCATTGTGTTAATTAAATGAATAAAGAAAATCAGCATAAACTGACTAATTTTAACAACTTAAAAAAACAGTCCCAGTGATTAGTTTTGCTCTTTCAAGTAAAATACATACAGTATTTCTAATTACCTGTAATGCTTATGTAATTCTCTATTCTGAGATTATTTTATAGTGAAATTCCTATCTGAAAATAGATTTACGTGACTCAACATGTACAACTTGGATGAAGTTGGACTTTTAGTTTGTTTTTTAAAAAGGAGTAAATAAGCTATTCCTTCTCTTTTTGAATTCACTCTCCCCATTTTTATTCTGCATCCCATGTCCTCTCTCTTATCCACGGATGTTTCATCAGCAGTTTCCGACCTGTGATCTATATTATCAAAGTTTCAACACCTACTGGCTCATTTCTGTCCACATTTACACATCTTAGTATTTCTCTCAGGTTATAGCAACAACAACAAAAAAGAGGTCCCTCTTCCTCCTCCATTTTCCTTCTCCATCTCCTCCGTTCACTTATTTTCTTTCTATTTCAGCAAAACTCAACGTGTAGAATACAGTCCTTGATTCTTTGCCTCAAATCCTCTTAAATTTATTCTAGTTAGCCTTCCACTCCAATCCCGTAAATATCTATCCAAGATCATCAATGACTTCTACTTTATTAAATTCAGTGTTTAAGTACAAGATCTCAAGTTAGTTATCATAACAGCATTTCATTAATTGATCACTCTCCTTCATATACTTTTTGACACCTGATGCTGTTTTGCTTTCCTCTGACTTCATTGGCCATTCTTCAATCTCTTTTCCTGGTGTCTCAACATTTATTTCTTACCATATATTCAGTGCATGTCAACTTTACACAGTTTTTAAGTTCCATTTTTATAATTTCAAATGCCATTATAACTATTTGAAATTCTGCATGCTGTTACCTACGGCATTCATGATTTTTGTTATTTCTTATTTGTGTTATTCATTAGAAGGAAGTTGTTTCATTTCCGATAGTAAGTTTTATGGATTTATGTTTGTGTATGTGCATTTTTATTGTTAATTTCTAATTTTTATTGAATGAATTCTAACAACATAGCCTGTATTCTATGTATTTCTTGTGATGTTTTGAGAATTCTCTTGTAGCACAGTACATAGTCAGTGTTTAAATTTTGCATTTATATTGTTATTTATGATAATTAAACTTATGTTTCAATTTTTTGACTGCTTGGTTTATAAGTTATTCAGATAAGTGTGCTAAAATCTTCTAATTTGATTATGGTGTTTTTTTTTGAATTTTAATTTATTTTTTTATACAACAGGTTCTTATTAGTCATCCATTTTATACACATCAGTATATACATGTCAATCCCAGTCTCCCAGTTCATCGCACCACCACCCCCACCCCCTGCTGCTTTACCCCCTTGGTGTCCATACATTTGTTCTCTACATTTGTGTCTCACTTTCTGCCCTGCAAACCGGTTCATCTGTACCATTTTTCTAGGTTCCACATGTATGTGTTAATATATGATATTTGTTGTTCTCTTTCTGACTTACTTCACTCTGTATGACAGTCTCTAGATCCATCCACGTCTCAACAAATGACCCAATTTCGTTCCTTTTTATGGCTGAGTAATATTCCATTGAATATATGTCCCACATCTTTATCCATTCATCTGTCGATGGGCCTTTAGGTTGCTTCCATGACCTGTCTATTGTAAGTAGTGCTGCAATGAACATTGGGGTGCATGTGTCTTTTTGAATTATGGTTTTCTCTGGGTATATGCCCAGTAGTGGGATTGCTGGATCATATGGTAATTCTATTTTTAGTTTTTTAGGGAACCTCCATGCTGTTCTCCATAGTGGCTGTATCAATTTACATTCCCACCAACAGTGCAAGAGGGTTCCCTTTTCTCCACACCCTCTCCAGCATTTATTGTTTGTACATTTTTTGATGATGCCCATTCTAACTGGTGTGAGGTGATACCTCATTGTAGTTTTGATTTGCATTTCTCTAGTAATTAGTGATGTTGAGCAGCTTTTCATGTGCTGCTTGGCCATCTGTATATCTTCTTTGGAGAAATGTCTATTTAGGTCTTCTGCCCATTTTTGGACTGGGTTGTTTGTTTTTTTAATATTGAGCTGCATGAGCTGTTTATATATTTTGGAGATTAATCCTTTGTCCATTGGTTCGTTTGCACATATTTTCTCCCATTCTGAAGGTTGTCTTTTCATCTTCTTTATGGTGTCCTTGGCTGTGCAAAAGCTTTTAAGTTTCATGAGATCCCATTTGTTTATTTTGGTTTTTATTTCCATTACTCTAGGAGGTGGATCAAAAAAGACCTTGCTGTAATTTATGTCAAAGAGTGCTCTTCCTATGTTTTCCTCTAAGAGTTTTATAGTGTCCGGTCTTACATTTAGATCTCTAATCCATTTTGAGTTTATTTTTGTGTATGGTGTTAGGGAGTGTTTCTAATTTCATTCTTTTACATGTAGCTGTCTAGTTTTCCCAGCACCACTTATTGAAGAGACTGTCTTTTCTCCATTGTATATCCTTGTCTCCTTTGTCATAGATTAGTTGACCATAGGTGGATGGGTTTATCTCTGGGCTTTCTATCTTGTTCCATTGATCTATGTTTCTGTTTTTGTGCCAGTACCATATTGTCTTGATTATTGTAGCTTTGTAGTATAGTCTGAAGTCAGGGAGTCTGATTCCTCCAGCTCCGTTTTTTTCCCTCAAGACGACTTTGACTATTCGGGGTCTTTTGTGTCTCCATACAAATTTTAAGATTTTTTTGTTCTAGTTCCATAAAAAATGCCATTGGTAATTTGATAGGGTTTGCATTGAATCTGTAGATTGCTTTGGGTAGTATACTCATTTTCACAATGTTGATTCTTCCAATCCAAGAACATGGTATATCTCTCCATCTGTTGGTATCATCTTTGATTTCTTTCATCAGTGTCTTATGGTTTTCTGCATACAGGTCTTTTGTCTCCCTTGGTAGGTTTATTCCTAGGTATTTTATTCTGTTTGTTGCAATGGTAAATGGGAGTGTTTCCTTAATTTCTCTTTAAGATTTTTCATCATTAGTGTATAGGAATGCAAGAGATTTCTGTGCATTAATTTTGTATCCTGCAGCTTTGCCAAATCCATTGATTAGCTCTAGTAGTTTTCTAGTGGCATCTTTAGGATTCTATATGTATAGTATCATGTCATCTGCAAACAGTGACAGTTTTACCTCTTCTTTTCCGATTTGGATTCCTTTTATTTCTTTTTCTTCTCTGATTGCCTTGGCTAGGACTTCCAAAACTATGTTGAGTAATAGTGGTGAGAGTGGACATCCTTGTCTTGTTCTGGAGAGTTTTTATCATAAATGGTTGTTGGATTTTGTCAAAAGCTTTTTCTGCATCTATTGAGATGATCATATGGTTTTTATTTTTCAATTTGTTAATATGGTGTATCACATTGATTGATTTGCATATACTGAAGAATCCTTGCATCACTGGGATAAATCCCACTTGATCATGGTGTATGATCGTTTTAATGTGTTGTTGGATTCTGTTTGCTAGTATTTTGTTGAGGATTTTTTCATCTATATTCATCACTGATATTCATCTATAATTTTCTTTTTTTGTAGTATCTTTGTCTGGTTTTGGTATCAGGGTGATGGTGGCCTCATAGAATGAGTTTGGGAGTGTTCCTTCCTCAGCAGTTTTTTGGAAGAGTTTGAGAAGGATGGGTGTTAACTCTTCTCTGAATGTTTGATAGAATTCACCTGTGAAGCTATCTGGTCCTGGACTTTTGTTTGTTGGAAGATTTTTAATCACAGTTTCAATTTCATTACTTGTAATTGGTCTGTTCATATTTTCTACTTCTTCCTTTCTTTCTTCAGTCTTGGAAGGTTATACCTTTCTAAGAATTTGTCCATTTCTTCCAGGTTGTCCATTTTATTGGCATAGAGTTGCTTGTAGTAGTCTCTTAGGATGCTTTGTATTTCTGCGGTATCTGTTGTAACTTCTCCTTTTTCATTTCTAATTTTATTGATTTGAGTCCTCTCCCTGTTTTTCTTGATGAGTCTGGCTAATGGTTTATCAATTTTGTTTATCTTGTCAGAGAACCAGCTTTTAGTTTTATTGATCTTTGCTATTCTTTTCTTTGTTTCTATTTCATTTATTTCTCCTCTGATATTTATGATTTCTTTCCTTCTGCTAACTTTGGGTTTTGTTTGTTCTTCTTTTCCTGTAGGTGTAAGGTTAGATTGTTTATTTGAGATTTTTCTTGTTTCTTGAGGTAGGCTTGTATAGCTATAAACTTCCCTCTTAGAACTGCTTTTGCTGCATCCCGTAGGTTTTGGATCGTCGTGTTTTCATTGTCATTTGTTTCTAGGTATTTTTTGATTTCCTCTTTAATTTCTTCAGTGATCTCTTTGTTATTTAGTAACGTATTGTTTAGCCTCCATGTGTTTGTCTTTTTTACGTTTTTTTCCCTGTAATTCATTTCTAATCTCATAGCGTTGTGGTCAGAATAGATGCTTGATATGATTTCAATTTTCTTAAATTTACTGAGGCTTGATTTGTGACCCAAGATGTGATCTATTCTGGAGAATGTTTCATGCGCACTTGAGAAGAAAGTGTAATCTGCTGTTTTTGGATGGAATGTCCTATAAATATCAATTAAATCTATCTGGTCTATTGTGTCATTTAAAGCTTCTGTTTCCCTATTTATTTTCATTTTGGATGATCTGTCCATTGGTGCAAGTGAGGTGTTAAAGTCCCCCACTATTACTGTGTTACTGTTGATTTCCTTTTTTATAGCTGTTAGCAGTTGCCTTATGTATTGAGGTGCTCCTATGTTGGGTGCATATATATTTATAATTGTTGTATCTTCTTCTTGGATTGATCCCTTTATTATTATGCGTTGTCCTTCCTTGTCTCTTGTAAAATTCTTTATTTTAAAGTCTTTTTTATCTGATATGAGTATTGCTACTCCAGCTTTCTTTTGATTTCCATTTGCATGGAATATCTTTTTCCATCCCCTCATTTTCAGTCTGTATGTGTCCCTAGGTCTGAAGTGGGTCTCTTATAGACAGCATATATATGGGTTTTGTTTTTGTATCCATTCAGCAAGCCTGTGTCTTTTGGTTGGAGCATTTAATCCATTGATGTTTAAGGTAATTATCGATATGTATGTTCCTATTACCATTTTCTTAATTGTTTTAGGTTTGTTTTTGTAGGTCATTTTCTTCTCTTGTGTTTCCCACTTAGAGAAATTCCTTTAGCATTTGTTGTAGAGCTGGTTTGGTGGTGCTGAATTCTCTTAGCTTTTGCTTGTCTGTAAAGCTTTTGATTTCTCCATAGAATCTGAATGAGATTCTTGCTGGGTAGAGTAATCTTGGTTGCAGGTTCTTCCCTTTCATCACTTTAAGTATATCATGCCACTCCCTTCTGGCTTGTAGAGTTTCTTTTGAGAAATCAGCTCTTACCCTTATGGGAGTTCCCTTGTATGTTATTTGTCATTTTTCCCTTGCTGTTTTCAATAATTTTTCTTTGTCTTTAATTTTTGCCAATTTGATTGCTATGTGTCTCGGCGTGTTTCTCCTTGGGTTTATCCTGTATGGGACTCTGCGCTTCCTGGGCTTGGGTGGCTATTTCTTTTCCCATGTTAGGGAAGTTTTTGACTATAATCTCTTCAAAGATTTTCTCAGCTCCTTTCTCTCTACTTCCTCCTTCTGGGACCCCTATAATGCGAATGTTGTTGCATTTAATGTTGTCCCAGAGGTCTCTTAGGCTGTCTTCGTTTCTTTTCATTGTTTTTTCTTTATTTTGTCCTGCAGCTGTGAATTCCCCCATTCTGTCTTCCCGGTCACTTATCCGTTCTTCTGCCTCAGTTATTCTGCTGTTGATCCCTACTAGAGAACTTTTAATTTCATTTATTGTGTTGTTCATCTCTGTTCATTTGTTCTTTAATTCTTCTAGGTCTTTGTTAAATGTTTCTTGCATCTTCTCGATCTTTGCCTCCATTCTTTTTCCAAGGTCCTGGATCATCTTCACTATCATTAATTATTCTGAATTCTTTTTCTGGAAGGTTACCTATCTCCACTTCATTTAGTTGTTTTTCTGGGGTTTTATCTTGTTCCTTCATCTGGTACATAGCCCTCTGCCTTTTCATCTTGTCTCTCTTTCTGTGAATGTGGTTTTTGTTCTACACGCTGCAGGATTGTAGTTCTTCTTGCTTCTGCTTTCTGCCCTCTGGTGGTCTATGTATTTGTTTTTAATTTTATCACTTTTTGCTGTTTTAGAAGTATATTTTTAGGTGTCTATAAGTTCATTATATTATTTTTCATTTTGACCTTTAATCAGTGTTTCTACTGAATTATTTCACCCTAAGTTCTTTATTTTGATATGTTATATCTAATTTTCATTGTAATATTTCTGTTTCTTCATTTCTTCATTTTCAGACTACTGTTTCATTTTTATATCACTATTTATTTAGACTGAGAGTATTTAAATTTTTATTTTAATTTTATTTTTTCCTTACCATGGCTTTCTGGCTACTTCCTTTTGGGTTCCTTTTTCTTATCAAATATTTTGTATCGCTCATTTTGTTTATTTGTTCCTTTTGGAACTCCTCCTAAATACTATATTGCTTCTTTTCAAGTTATTTTGCATATTCTTAACTTCCTTATTAAAAAAGTTTCCTCTAGGGACTTACCTGGCGGTCCAGTGGTTAAGACTCCCCGCTTCCAATGCAATGGACATGGGTTCAATCCCTGGTCGGGGAACTAAGATCCCATATGCTGCATGGTGTTGTCAATAAAGGAAAAAAAAATGTTTCCTCTCTTTATTGCTGTCACTTCCATTCTGGATTATTATCTTACTTCTACGTTAAAATTTTTATAATTCTCTCTTCAGCAGATTTTCCCTTTTGTTGACTTAAACAAACCCTTTAATTGCCCCTTTATATAGCCATCTCGGCTTTTAAATCATTTTTACTCTAATTGTAAAGATGACATTCTTTTATCTCTTTGAGATTATGTAGATATATAAAATATAAATTATGAGTATTTATTGAATTTATTAGTTGCTCATGTAATTGAGTTTCTAGGGCTGTTTACAATACTTCTCGTTTTGTTTGATAATTCTTTTTCTGCAACTTGTTCCCATATTTGATTTCCTGTCTCTTCAGTCCAGCTCTCTGGATTGAATTTTTAATTCAGGAAGTCAGGCACTTAACACTCTATCCAACTAGTGGCCTCTGGATGGTTTGTTTATGGAGGCTAAGTGACTTGTAGAACTCCTTAAATGATTCTGTATCAGAAGCTCAGCTTTCATCTCTGTTGTAGATAGGTCAGATTTTCAGCAGTAGCTATAAAATCCTTGTTGAGGGGTAACTTACACCATTGGTCCATTGATAGCCTCCATCTCTATTTCATAGTGAAAGCAATGGTGTGTTGGAGCCTAGGGGCTGACTGAAATCTACTGTCTGAGTCATCCTGTCCACTGGGTTGTTTATTACCTCTTCCACAGGTGATGATCTCCGATGGACATTAATATATAATGTGAACATTCTCACATTTTTTGCCTATTCCCATTGCACCACCCACATGCTTCTTCTCCAGAACAACTTTTCACCAGATTTCCAAAATTTCTACTCCTAGGTACCTGACCAACTAGACATGCTCTTTGCTACCATCATGAGCTCACATAAATGTTTAACTCATTCAACTTATCTTTCCACATAATGTAAATGAAAAAGTACAACTTACTAAGATTTGGCTCCTGGAAGGTTTTTCCCTCATCACTGCTGGGGGACTATTTAATTCTCACTAATACAGCCATTTTCCACTTTTGGTGGCTTGATAATAATTACATAATGGGAAGTTTTGGCTACGTGGTGTCTTGATATTCCATGTTTTGGCACTCAGGTTTTCAGCAGGGTCCAGTAGCTATGTTATGAATGGTGTTGGCCACTCAGGTGTAGATAGAATGCTCTTGCTCCTAAACACTGGGAATATGCACTGCATTTTTTTTTTTTTTGGGTTTACAGATGATCCACCCATTGTCTTTATGACAGACACCTCTAGAATCCTAGGATCTGTTAGATCATATGGTCTAAGCAGCAGGCCTGCTTATATTGCAAGTCACATATATGTTCTTTGGCCACAGGCTTTAAAACTAGAAGCTTTTTGTGCCAAATGCTACATTGGTTGGAACAGTATTGTCAAGCATGAAATATGATGCTTCCAAATCCTAGAGTTCTATCGGGAATTATTCTTCTTTCCTAGCTGTAGAAGCTCTAAAATGCAATTATTTACTCTTTATTTTGAAGGGGATGCTCTGGCATGCAGTAGAAAAATGATTTCCTAAATTCTTTACCTTGGAAATTCCAAAAGAAACAGGAATGCCCATACATGAAACCCCACCTGTGCAGGAAAAACAAGCATCGCTGCCATGGCATGAGCCAAGAAATTCCTATTGTCACTGATACTACTACTATAGGCATAGACCTACCCACACTCAAGAAGCTTGTGCTTAGACCAGCAGACATAGGCTCTGCCTGCTGAAACTGTAGAGTAATCTGCTAAAGATTACCTGTAAATTTGCACTGCTGTTGAAATGTTGCCTCCTCTGTCCTTCTGCCTTATGCATTTCACACAAGTGAATCAAGAAGACAGAGTCTAAATTATGCCCAGTCCTCTGGTTGCATGCAGGTCTGTAAAATGTAGATTTAATCTTCCATTCTCAGTGATACAAGAGTGATCTTAGGAAGGAGTGGGAATAGATGCTGAGTGTCAATAGACAGCATCTTAAACATGTACAGTATTTAATGAGTATATGTAAAATGTTGAAAATATATGCCATTTTAATCAAGAAATTTAAACACCATTCTCTCTTATACACAAGCAAATGCACTAAATCATTAAGTATTTAAACCTGACAAAATCATGCTTTGACTTCTTGGCAAACATCTCCTATATTAATCTCCTCGGGCTGCTACAGCAAAATACCACAGCTAGATGGCTTAAACAACACACATATATATTTTCTTTTCCTCACAGTTCTGGAGGCTAGAAATCCAAGATCAAGGTGTTGGCAGGTTTGGTTTCTTCTGAAATCTCTCTCCTTGGCTTGCTGATGGCCACCTTCCCACAGTCTCCTCACATGATCTTTTCTGTGTGTGTATCTTTCATGTTTCTGTGTGTGTCCTAACATCCTCTTTTTATAAGGACAACAGTCATAATAGATTAGAGCCCACCCAAGTAACCTCATTAAGTTAATCACCTCTTGGGGAGAGGGAAATTCAGCCCATAACACTCCCCTCCCACATTGTTTTTAATCTCACAAGCAGATTCCATGGAATAGGATCACTTGTATTCTCATAATCATTATAAAATTGTATAAAAGGTCATTCTCATGTACATTATTATAAACATTATTATAAAATTTAGGGTAAATTTTACTTTAAAATGTTAAAGTTTATGTATATATAAATTGTTCAACCAAACTTACAAAATATCTAGGCTGAGTTATTTACACACCACATTAAAAAACTACCATGTGTAAAATATTAGATAGCTAGTGGGAACCTGCTGTATAGCACAGGGAACTCAGCTCGGTGCTCTGTGATGACCTAGATGGGTGGGATGGGGGGGAGTGTGCGAAGGAGGTCCAAGAGGGAGGAGATATATGTATACATATAGCTGATTCATTTCGTTATATGGCAGAAACTAGCACAACATTGTAAAGCAAATATACTGTAAAAAAAAAAAAAGTGAAGAAGTCCTTTTAACATTGTACAGTGGTCATTATCGTTACCAATTTATTCATTATGGCTCTAATAATTTCACTTTGAGAAACAAATCCAGTTTCTAAGATTATAAGAGACAGAAATGGATGTTTTTCACTTGGTTCAAACTAGTTAATTTGTTTTCTTTATAGATAGAAGGAGGAAACAGGTGCTTCTGTGATTTATGAAAGAATGTAGCTCACAATTATTATGATGAAATGTCAAAATTATGTTAATCTACATTGAGTAGTGAAAGCACTATAATCATAGCACAATCAAGTTAGCAGAACAATGTTCTTAAATTCTAACTAGGCTTTGAATGAAATTGTTTTAACTATGCTAATTTAAAAGTTTCTTAAATGTTCCTGTTGCTCATTATCTTTCAGCACATTGTAGTTTTTTCTTTGGTGCTGACAACTACACTTTGGAATAGAAGCCCACTGGCATTTTCATAAATTATTTAAATGTAAAAATTGCTGTACAGTGGTTCATATGAGTCACTTTTATCACAGACAGTGTTCAAGGTATGAAGATTCAGTGACATATCATTTCTAGGTAGAATCAAGATGAGAAGTTTGGTCCAATTACTGCAAGGAATTCCAGTAATAAAATGCTATTTTTTTCTTAAATTGGCAACTCAGAAGGAAAGGTCAGATCTGGCGTATGTTTGAGTATAAAAGTGAGCTTATTAATTTGGCTTATTATACACAAATATAACAAATAAGTCATTTCTGGTACACTTACTGCTTTTTATCCAAGGTAAAATAATTTATTAAATTCAGAAAAAGTCACACAAGATTACAGAAAGCTGTTATTTTCAAGTCAGTTTGAGTATGTCTCAAACAAATAATTATTTTCAGATATATTTCAGGAATTCAACCATATATATATATATGATTGAAATTTAGTTCACAGACCATATAATTCATTTATCAAAGTATATAATTCAGTGTTTTTAGTATATTCACAGAGTCTTGCAATCATCACCACTATCAAGTTTAGAACATTTTTATAACCACAAAAGGAAACTCCTGACCAATTAGCAGTCACCCTCCACCCCAGTCCCAGTCCTAGGCAAATACCAATCTACTCTCTGTCTCTATAGATTTGTCAGTGTGGACATTACATATAAATGACATCATACAATATGTGATCTTTTGTAACTGACTCTTCTCACTTAGCATAATGTTTTCAGTGTTCATTCATATTCTTGCATGTATCAGTATTACATTCCTTTAAATTAACAAATAATGTTGCATTGTATGGAGATACCAAAAGTTATTTATCCATTCATCAGTTGATGGGCATTTGGCTTGTTTCCATTTTTTGGCTGTTAAATAATGCTTCTATAAACTTTGTGTGCATATGTTTTATTTCTCTGGTATATTTCTAGGAGAGGAATTATGAAGTCATTTAGCAATTCTATGTTTAATCTTTTGAGAAACTGCCAGACTTTTCTAAAGTGGCTTTACCATTTTACATTTCTACTGGTCAAATATGATGATTCTAGTTTGTCACATTCTCACCAACGTGTGTTGTTATCTGTCACTTTGATTAAATCTCTCCTAGTAAATATGAAATTATATAACATTATGGTATGATTGTCTCGTATTCATATATCAGTTAGTAGCAAATGTCCTCAAGTTATCACTAACGACCACTTAAATTGTGCTGGATGAGCCATTATGTATGCTGAGCTTACAACTGCAAACACTGATTTAAATAATTGATAGAGATATCAGTAAAAGAAGAAAGAGTAGAAAGACAAGGGAAGAGCAATATAATAATGTTCCATTTATTGGATATATTATATTTTGTTTCTCCATTCATTGGTTGGGGGACATTTGGATGGGAAAAAAAAGAATAACAGGAAAAGAAGATATACTAGCATGAATAATGAGGTGATTCTAATTTTAAAGGACATCAACTCTTTTTAATGTCCCAGAAAAATAATTTCAATCTAGAATCCTGTACTCAGACAACTGATCAAACAAATTGGATAACAAAATAAAGAGATTTTAGGCATAGATATTTCAACAAACAAAATAAAACACACACACAAAACACAAAAATCTCTCATGTACTCTTGCTTAGGAAGCTAAGCTAATTAAAATGAAAGAATAAAAAGTGAAAGAAGAAGATAGAGCAGCATCTTCAAAGGAAGATGCTCAGCAGATCTGGGAAAGTAAGAAAATGCCCAGGATGCTGGAACAGGCAAGGCATTTCCTTCCAAGCAACTCACTCTTAGGCTCTTAGAGTGAGGAGAAAAGATTGCAGCATTGAACTTTTTTTCTCCAGAAAATAAACTGAAATCACAGGTAGTACAACAAGTTAGTGTGGAAATTTGACTGAGAGGTTGAAGAAGATGTAGAGAGAATTCTCTTGGAAATAGAGCAAAACTATAAGTAAAGATATATAAAAAAAATAAAAACAAGTTGTACATGAAAGGTAATTTAACAATAGTACACTGAGCAGCTCAAAAGTGTACACATATTCCTAAAATCAAAATAAGCCCTGCATATTGATTTAACCCAGTGGTGATTTAACAATAATTGCAGATGTAAGGAGGGGGAAAATGGTATGACGTGGTAAGAGAAATAAATCGTCGTCTCCTACAATAGGAAATTAATAGGTGTTTAAAATGATAATTTATTATTGCAGTATGGACATATAATTTAAAGTTTTGGATGGATATATGAGAAACACAGGAAAAAGTTGTAGGTACTTTTTTATATGGAGATGAATTAGGAGTGGGGATGAATTGATCCTTGGATTCCTCTACCTTGGATATTTTTCTTTGATTATTTTAAAATATTATGTAATTAACATATATTCATATTACTGTTATAAAATTTTGTAAATAATTTGTTGTATAAGTGGCAATTTACTATAATGGTATCCTTATTAATGAAAGCAAAAACAATGGGAAGATAAAACACTGTACTGCATTGCCTAGAGATTCTTTTCTAATTGGAGAATGCATTTCTTAACCTCAAGTCTTTTATTTCCTCTTTCGTGCTTTTCTAAAAAAAAAAATATTGTTTCTTGAACATTGAAGATAATTGACACTTTGAACTTTTTATTAATTTATTTTTTAATTTACTTATTTGCTTTCAGGCTTATTATTACTTATTGTATGGCTGCCACCAAGTCACAAGTATCTTACATTAATTTTCTTTGATATCCAGTGTTCCAGTCTTTCTTTCATGCCTCTACAAGAGAAATTCTTTTTGGTTTCATGGAAATATTTCTAACAATGTTATCTAACCAGGAAGAGCTCATGCTCTTCCTTCTCATTTCCTTTCTGGTTCAAGTCTCATCCTTGGTTTCCCTTTTTTTTTTTTTGAAAGCGATGTAATGGAACATTTATACATGCCATTATAGGGTTGAGAAAAGGGGGCAGGAATAGCAGAGATTCTATAAGCTTCCTGATAGCAGGAACTAAGTTCACCATCATTTCCTGCATGGTTTCCCATATTGTTAAGGCCAGTTTGGTGGCAGTCTCTGCATGAAGATTTTCTATGTAGAAAAAAAACTCCTTAGAAAAAAATTCAGCATTATAATATATTATCTTCTTTATTATATCATCAGTCTCTTGTCACCATAAAATAGTATTTTGTACATTAAAATTCTCCAAATCCCCTAGCCAAGTGTTACATCTATGAAAGGTAATAAATATGAATATGAAATTTCAGTAAACTATTGAAGTGTTAATCGAGAATGGTTCTGTGACTCCTATTCAAAGGTAGTTTTCCAAATCTTGATTAATTATATGATTAGCTTTTAATAATATTATTGTTTGTTTTCTTAATCATAAAAGAACATGTAATCATAAAAGAATGTTATTCAAAATATATTAGTATTGTGGGTTTTTTTTTTTTTACAACTCAGTGAATTATATGATTGCCTTTTTTTGGATATATGCTTAGTTCATTATCTGCACACATATTCACAAACAGAAGTTGAAGAAACTCACAGAATATTAGGTACAAGATAGGAATTTTAGAAGTTTAATTTCAGAATATATATATTTTATTTAAATTATGAGCTCCTTTTTTTAATTTCTTCATGTCTTCATTGACTAGATAATAGAATTTTCAATACTTGACTTTTTAGTGATATTCCCTATAAAAATACTAAGGAAAGTAAGTGAGTTTTCTACATCCCAGTTCATGGAAGCAGCACTCTCAAAGGAGGTTTAGATATTGTTAATGAGAAATAGTATTACTGGTGAAAATATGGGTACTAGAATGCATTTATTATCATTCCACAGTACTGGCACTTGATAGGCTGGCCCAATCTCTAGGCCACTGAGATTATTTACAAAGCCAAAAATAATTTATTTTTTAATAGAATGAGTTCACATCAGTAATTCTCTTTTAAATTTAATTATATAAAATGTTTTACTTTAATTTTATTTAATGTAAATTGCTCAATTTTTTTCTGTAATATGCTTACTAAAACTTTTATAACCTCAGTCTTTTGTAATTGTATACTCTTCTTTTTTTTAACCCTTATACAAATCACTGATTACCTTTCTGTGGTCATTTTATTGACCTTAAAGCTTTTCAACAAAACTCTTGCCTCTAATCATTATTTAAAACAATCTGTTTTCATAATTATAAATTTCATATTTCAAATAATCAAATTAAAGATTTATGTAATGGAAAATGAGGTTAAATTTAAATATAGTCTTTATTCTTTCAGATAAATTGATTTTATACTTTTCTTTCCCTTTTAGTGCATTTTTCTCATTCTACCATCATAAGTAATTTCCATTAATTCTGCCTAGAACAAAGCATATTTCATAATTACTCAATTCAGACAAGGAACCAGATACTAGCATACAAATAAATTAAATATTGCTCATGAGTTGATTTAAAAAAATAATTGCAGAGATTGCATCTTTCCAGCTATCACTAATCAGGCTGTCTAGTTTTTGAAGGTCAAAAGGAAGAAAATAATAGAAGTTAGTCAATCAGCCAACTCAGTAATGGTAAGCACAAAGGTCAAATATAATTATACAGAGATAGAAAGGAATATCAAGTGAAATTTTAATGTTTCATTCTTTGTACTTAGATTTTCAAAAAATATATATTCACCTATAAGATTAACATAACTTTTAAGAAAAAAAAATGTAATGTCCAATTGATTAATGATTATGTTCAGTAGTTGCTTTTGTGTTTCCACCGTGTGCTGGGGAAAAAGCTAAACAATAGGTATAAAGTAGTGAAAACATGTTTAGAGATAGCCAAGAGGAATGGTGGTATCAATCTAAGCTTAAAAACAAAGAAAGTATAGCTTATGGTAAATACATGAATGACAGAGATAAACTACAATTTCTGGTCAAAGATGTTTTTTAATAACTTTGCATATCAGTACATCAAAGAACACTCACTACCTTTAAATGAGCTGAACATATGTTTGTAAGTGTATTTCATTAAAAAATATATGTGAAAAAACAAAAAACTAACAAGCCAGAATGTGAAGAGTACTCGTCCAATGTTGTCTAGAAGCAATGGACTTCATCTAGAGAGATGCAAGGCACTGTCTTTTGCTCTGAGCAGAGGTTCTCAAGTGTGGCCCACAGATCATGCTGGTCCAATAACTGTCACTGCTCTGCCTAGGTAGCGTGAGATTGAAAGTGAGCATTTCTATATGTTAATATCTAATTGAGAGAGTTTTCTGATGATCCTAAAAATAAAAACCTGTGTTTGTATTTAATATTTTTAATTTCATTTCTTCAGTACTTCACTTTAATTGGATTATATAAAAGTATTAATATGTAAGAACTGTGTTTAAAAAATTGGATGTAATATACTCTAGATCAGTGGCCCACAAATTTCAGCCTACTGGCCAAATATGCCATGCCTATGGACTGTGTTTTTAAGAGTTTTCGTGGAACACAGCCAAAATCACTTTTGTGCGTATACATAGTATTAGTAATAGCAAATCCCTATGAGAGAAAATATTTTGCCGTTTTCAAGTATTCAAATATATTAATCCATTTAAAAGAATTCTGGTTCAGTAGGAATTATTAGTATACATTATTCTTTTATGATACAGTGAAAATATATTAAATATATAATAGACCACTAACAGAGTAAACCAAATTCTCAGTTTAAGATAGTAGATTCATTAGACTCTTAGACATTTGAATAGAGTTTCTGGGGAGGATTAATATGATTTTACATATTAATGTTATTGTACTTGAAAGGTATGTAACATTATTATAACTCCTCCCAAAATACACTCACCTTTTGAAAACAGATTTTAATCATGATTAATTCAGAAACCATTTATATTTTTAATTGACAGCTCATACATAGCATTGGTGCCACATATGTAACAGATGCTCAACAGTTTGTTGAATAAACAAATGATAAGCAAGTCTATGAAATGAAATGGAACACAGATATGTAAACTTTCCTGAAAAAGGTAGAATTTGGCAATAGATTGATAAAATTATTGTAAAAATTTTAACTTTATTGCCAATTATGGTACAAGGTTTCTTAATAAAATAGATACTATATTTAAATATAAGATTTTAAAGCATTTTTTCCTTACTCAGCATCGTTGGAAATTTAAACACTTTCTATTATTTATGCCAGGTGATTTGAGGGTTTCAATTTAATGTTTAGATGTATATCACAATTAACATTGACTCACAAGTATTTTTTAGTGACTTTTAAAAAATGGTCTTACAAGAAGTCCTAGAATCCTCTAGTTCAGGGGTCCCCAACCAGTACCAGTCCGTGACCTGTTAGGAACCAGGCCACACAGCAGGAGGTGAGTGGTAGACAAGTAAGCGAAGCTTCATCTGCCGCTCCCCCTCGCTCACATTACTGCCTGACCATCCTCGCCCCCCTCCCCCCGATCTGTGGAAAAACTGTCTTCCAGGAAACCAGTCCCTGGTGCCAAAAACATTGGGGACCGCTACTCTAGTTAATAGATCTTTAAATATATTTTTCTGTTTCTTTCTCTTGTTTCCCTTCCTATCCTTACCTGAACCAGGGATTGCCTTGCATTTAGTAAACCTGTGCTTTTCTACTCTTGAGGCCAGTGCCAAATTCATAGATAAGTCTTTTTCTACAATAGGCAGGCAAAGGATTCAGTTTCTGCTGAGCTTCTCTGATACTCAGAGCAACACATTTCAATTATGTTATTCTAGAATTAGGAATTTTATATAGCTGAATGGAATAAAAATCCAAATAATATACTGCTTAGTTGTAATATTATAGAATAGAAAATAGAGATATAAAACCAAATTAAAATGTAAAACATTATTTCTCAGCCTCTTAATGTTTTGTTGCAGGTCCTAAATGTTTAATGTTTATATTTATGCACTGTTTCCTAATTTTTTTGTTTTTTAAAATGTATTTATTTATTTATTTATTTTTGTATTTATTTTTGGCTGTGTTGGATCTTCGTTTCTGTGCGAGGGCTTTCTCTAGTTGCGGCAAGCGGGGGCCACTCTTCATCGCGTCTAATTTTTTTAAGAATATATTTTTTTCTGTTCTTTAGTTGCTAGGTATGTGAGATGTTAGCAGCATGAATAGCCATATAATTCAAATATATTTTTCATTAATATTCTGAAAACCAATATCATGTAGGGAAAGAAAAGCTACTTGTAATCAAGAAAATAAATTACCAGTGTTTCACTTATTTAATGACATGATAATATGCATACCAACCACCAAAATAATAAGCATTTGCTGTTATGATATTTGGATTCAGTTGAGGGCACCTAGGTGATTAACATTATCTTGAACTACTCATGGATATATTGGGGGGCTGGCTGGTTCTCAGCCAATCTAGGCTGGTCTTGACAGCAATGGCTTAGGAGGATCCGATCTGCTCTACAAACTCCTCATCTTCCAACAGGCTAGCACATACAAGTTCTGATGGGAATACAAGGAAGAACTACAAGTGCAAACACACAGATCCTCTTGAGGCCCAGGCGTAGAACTAGTACCGTGTAACTTCCACCTTCCTCTACTGGCCAAAGCAATGCACATAAACAAGTGTAGAATCAGAGTGTAAGAACACTACAAGATTACATGGCAAAGGTCATGAATACAGAGAAGTGAATATTTGGGACCAGTGATGCAATCGACCACAGCAGTAAGTGTTCAATTACGTTTAAAAGAAATCTATGATGTAGTTTGCAAATAGTATCAAATTAAAAAATACAAATAAATATTCAAAAATTAAATTTCTGTGTTCTATTCACTTATGCCTTTTCATATTGCAGACTTAAAAAATCAAAATATAATTTATATAAGGTGAAATGTTCAGCTATTAAGTACTATTCAGTCAGTTTTCATGAATGCGTATCAAGACACAGAATACTGATACTTTCACTACCCCAGAAATTTCCCTCACAGTCTTTCCTAATCAATTCACTTCAACTTTATTAATTTTATTCTGGATGTATTAGTCACTTCATTAAGATACAAAAAGAAATAAAAGGCATAGCTATTAGGAAGAAGAAACAAAGCTCTGAATTCTGAGAAGATTCTTGTATTCATGGAAAACTGAAGAATTTACAAGAAAAGTAATAAAATATAAAAAGTGGATATAGCAGTGTTTCAGGGTACACAGTTACTATTAAAAAATAAATTGTATTTATGTATATTAATGAAATACTAAAACTGAAATTTAAAACATACTATTTAAAACAGCATCAAAAATTATCAAATACCAAAGTACAAATTTAACAGTGCAAGATTTTATAGACTCTAAGCTATAAATCTTTGATGATATAAATTGAAGAAGATTTAAAAAACTGTAGAAATATACCAGACCTATAAATTGAGAGATTGAACAGTAAGAGGTCAGTTCTCCTTAAACTGATCTGTGGATTTACTTTAATTTCCCAACTTAACATTAAAATATTAGCTGTGAGCTTTTCATTGGTGTCCTTTATCAGGGTGAGGAAACCTCCTTCCATTCATAATTTGCTGAGATATTTAATGAAAAATGTGTATTTTACCTTGTCAATACTTTCCTTGCCTCTATTGAAGTAAATAATATTCACTCAATCTGATAATGGTATGAAACACAGTAATTTTTGAATGATAATCTATTCTTTCATCCTTGTGTTATACACCTCATATGATAATACTGTGTTTTCCTTTTCCTATAATGATGGATTCGATTCACTAATACTTTAATGACTTTTGCATCTGTTTTCATAAAACATACTATTCTGCAATTTTTTTGGCAATACCATTGTCTGGTTTTGCTATCAGAGTTGTAGTGGCCTCACCAAATGAGTTGGGAAGCCTTTACTCTTTCTCTACTTTATGAAAAACCTTACAAAAATTGCTATTCTTTCTTCTTTAAATGCCTGATTTAATTAATCAATGGAGCAATCTAGACTTGGTGCTATATTGTGGGAAGATATTTATGAACTAAATATTCACATAAACATATGAATATTTAGGTTATCCACTCTTCTTGAATAGGTGTTGGTTATGTGTGTCTTTTAGAGTATTTGTTTTTCCATTTGGATTTCAAATTTATTGGCATAGAATTTTTCAACATACCACTTGTTATTTTAACATCTATGAGATATGTAGTAGGTGGTTTCGCTTTAATTCTTAACATTAGTAAACTGTTTTTTTTTTTCTGTTTCCTTTTTTCTTCATTATTTTGCTAGGGTTTCATGAATTTTATAGATATTTCTGGAGAAACAACTTCTGGTTCTCTCATTTGCTGATTTTCTCTTTTGTTTGTTTGTTTTCTATTTCATTGATTTTTACTGGTATTTATTTTTCTCTTTCTTCTTTAGTATTTGTTCTTTCTCTAACTTCTTTTTGTACTGGGAGCTTTGTTATAGGATGCATTCACATTTAGGATTATATCTTCTTAATTAACTGACCCTTTTAAGCTTATGGCCCTACCTTATATCCTTGAATTCAATTTTTCCTCATTTAAGAACATCAACATTGGCTTTCTTATGATTAATGAATGCATGGCAGATATATGTCCCTTTCTCATGCATAATGGATGAATAATAAATATAGGTCCGTTCTCTCATTTTCAACCTGTTTGTGTTTTTATATTTACAGCAAGTTTCTTATAAATGGCATATGGTTGAATCTCGCTATTTTTATCCAGTCTTATAATGCCTCCCTGTTAATTGAAGTGCTTAGTCTATTTACATGTAATGTAAATTATTCATATGTGTGCATTCAAGTCTGATATACTGCTATATGATTTTGATTGTCTCATCCTTGTTCGTCTATCGTTCTCTCCTTAAATTGTGGGTGAATCAAATATTTAAAAAAATTTTTTATTTTATCTTCTGTTACATCTTTGTTGTTATTGTCATGTATGCATGTGTGTATATGTTTGTGTTTTGCATTAAAAATGCAATATTGATCTTTAACTTTGAACATTCTGTTTAAACTATTTTAATGTTTCATAAAAGTTTATCTATCATAATATGTTTCAAAATTACCTTTCAACTTTTATTGTTGTTTATTTTACCTCTATATATGCTGTAAGACCTCTACTATAATCTGAATTGTGTCCCCCCAAAACTCATATGTTTAAGCCCTAATCCCCAATATGATTGTATTTTGATATAAAGCCTTTAAAGTAGTAATTAGGGTTCAATGATGTCATAAGGGTGGGAGTTTAATCTATGATGATCAGTGTTCTTATAATAAAAGGAGGAGATACCAGGGATGTACACACCCAGGGTAAAGGCCATATGAAGGCACAGCAAAGAGATGGCCATGTACAAGCCAAGGAGAAAGGCCATGGGAGGAACCATCTCCCCTGCTTGCATCTTCATCTTGAACTTCCAGTCTCCAGAACTGTGAGAATATATATTGCTATGGTTTAAGTCATCCAGTGCAGGGCATTTTATATAATAAACTAATATACTTATGTTCTTTTATTATTTTTGGCATTTTAATAAGCTACAAAATTTTATTCATAAATATATATACATCTTAGATACAGTTGCCAAATTAATATCTGAGTATATCTTGACGTTACAGAATGAAAACTGAACACACTGTGAAGTTTAGTCATAGTTAAGGTGAAAGCAGGGTCTTGTAGTCTTTTGATTATATCTCAGTTATAAAATAATGACATTGATGCTTTTAACTTGCAATGTACATTTTTTTAAAAAATTCACTGCTCTTTTTAAATCTGAGGCAGCTAACATTTTAAAAAATCACTGCTGTTTGGGAATCAAAATAATGAATCATAATACAAACATATTTGCTAATTTATATGATGTTAAAATTCTTAATTATATAGCTACAAAATGTAGCTTATGTTGATTAACTGATATTTGAAAATGTGGAAAAATGCATTGAATTTCAGGAACATAGCTCCAGTCATAGTTTACTTTGCTAACTTGTACTTATTTTTAGAACTCTCATCAGAGGACAGTAAAATAGGACCTGGATCAAAGGTCCAGTGAATATGACTTTTCCTTACTGCATTTTGGTCTGCATGTTTACTTACAATCATTATTCCTCTCCAAATTTCCCACTTAGTCCATTAAAAATTAATGCTATGGAAGTTCTCTAAAATGTTCAGCTCTTTTTTGGAATCTCTCAATGATTGAAACATTGTACAAATTTGCTTCTTCCAGTGTGACTGTTTCATCTAGCAATTTGAGAAAAGGAAGTGGCACTGCCAGGGAAAGGGAGGACTTCTTTGAGATCCTTGGTATTTTCCGATGAAGTCTTTGATGTGGCTTACCCAAAACCTGTGAGATGCAGCTCAAGCAGTGTTTAGAGGGAAATGAATAGCTATTAATGCCTACAGGAAATATAAAATTTCTGGAAGATCCTTTTCCATTTGGCTAACCAGATCTGTATTTTAGTGAAATGTTCCAGATTATTAGACAACAGGCAGAGTGTCTTTATTCTCATCCTCAATGCTCATTGCTTTAGAAAAAAATTTTGGTGTAGCACTTTCCAGTCTGTGATCCTGCCCTGAGAAGGGCTGGAATACAGTCTTCATTGACATACATAGTTCTTTTTTTTTTTTTTTTTTGTCTTCAACTAACATCCACCATTTCTTTATCAAAAATCTTCTGTAATTCTGAAGGTAATTCACCTTTTTGGTGGAGTTCAGAACCTACTTACTGACTTGCACCATCAGAATAACTTCTGAAATCATTAGCGACTTAGAATCCATTTTACCATAATTTTTTTATGCTGACATTCACCTGTTCTTTTCCATGGGTTACAAGCAGTTAGCATCAATCTTCTGAGCTTGCTCCAATGGCTGTTAGCAAAATATTCACAGTTCATTTGTCAGCTGTCACTAAGAGAGTGGTTGTCAGATGCTGTTTCACAAATCCATTCTTCTGTTAAACCCATTTACTCTTTTTTTTTTTTTTAACATCTTTATTGGAATATAATTGCTTTACAATGTTGTGTTAGTTTCTGCTGTATAACAAAGTGAATCAGGTATATGTATACATATATATCCCCATATCCCCTCCCTCTTGTGCCTCCCTCCCACCCTCAATATCCCAACCCTCTAAGAGGGGTGGGAAAGGGAGGGTCACAAAGCACAGAGCTGATCTCCCTGTGTTATGCAGCTGCTTCCCACTAGCTATCTGTTTTACATTTGGTAGTGTATATATGTCAGTGCTATTCTCTCACTTCGTCCCAGCTTACCCTTCCCCCTCCCTATGTCCTCAAGTCCATTACCTACGTCTGCATCTTTATTCCTGTCCTGCCCCTAGGTGCATCAGAACCGTTTTTTTTTTTTTTTTTTTTTAGATTCCGTGTATATGTGTTAGCATATGGTATTTGTTTTCTCTCTCTGACTTACTTCACTCTTTATGACAGTCTCTAGGTCCATCCACCTCACTACAAATAACTCAATTTCATTTCTTTTTATGGTTGAGTAATATTCCATTGTGTATATGTGCCACATCTTCTTTATCCATTCATCTGTCGATGGACACTTAGGTTGCTTCCATGTCCTGGCTATTGTAAATAATGCTGCAATGAACGTTGTGGTGCATGTCACTTTTTGAATTATGGTTTTCTCAGGGTATATGTCCAGTAGTGGGATTGCTGGGTCATATGGTAGTTCTATTTTTAGTTATTTAAGGAACCTCCATACTGATCTCCATAGTGGCTGTATTAATTTGCATTCCCACCAACAGTGCAAGAGGGTTCCCTTTTCTCCACACCCTCTCCAGCATTTATTGTTTGTAGATTTTTTGGTGATGGCCATTCTGACTGCTGTGAGGTGATACCTCATTGTGGTTTTGATTTGCATTTCTCTAATGATTAGTGATGTTGAGCATTCTTTCATGTGTTTATTGGCAATCTGTATATCTTCTTTGGAGAAAAGTTTCTTTAGGTCTTCTGCCCATTTTTGGATTTTTTTTTTTTTTGATATTGAGCTGCATGAGTTGCTTATGTATTTTGGAGATTAATCCTTTGTCCGTTGCTTCATTTGCAAATATTTTCTCCCATTCTGAAGGTTGTCTTGTATATGATTTCCTTTTCTGTGCAAAAGCTTTTAAGTTTCATTAGATCCCATTTGTTTATTTTGTTTCTTTTTCCATTTCTCTAGGAGGTGGGTCAAAAAGGATCTTGCTATGATTTATGTCATAGAGCGTTCTGCCTATGTTATCCTCTAAGAGTTTGAGAGTGTCTGGCCTTACATTTAGGTCTTTAATCCATTTTGAGTTTATTTTTGTGCATGGTGTTAGGAAGTGTTCTAATTTCATTCTTTTACATGTAGCTGTGCAGTTATTCCAGCACCACTTATTGAAGAGGCTGTCTATTCTCCATTATATATTCCTGCCTTCTTTATCGAAGAGAAGGTGACCATATGTGCATGGGTTTATCTCTGGGCTTTCTATTCTGTTGCATTGATCTATATTTCTGTTTTTCTGCCAGTACCATACTGGCTTGATTACTGTAGGTTTGTAGTATGGTCTGAAGTCAGGGAACCCGATTCCTCCAGCTCCATTTTTCCTTCTCAAGATTGCTTTGGCTGTTCGGGGTCTATTTTGTTTCCATACAAATTGTGAAATGTATGGTTCTAATTCTGTGAAAAATGCCATTGATAGTTTGATAGGGATTGCATTGAATCTGTAGATTGCTTTGGGTAGTATAGTCATTTTCACAGTATTGATTCTTCCAATCCAATCCAATCCTACCTCAAGAAACAAGAAAAATCTCAAGTAAACAACCTAACCTTACACCTAAACAATTAGAGAAAGAAGACCAAAAAAACCCCAAAGTTAGCAGAAGGAAAGAAATCATAATGATCAGATCAGAAATAAATGAAAAAGAAATGAAGGAAATGATAGCAAAGATCAATAAAACTAAAAGCTAGTTCTTTGAGAAGATAAACAAAATTGATAAACCATTAACCAGACTAATCAAGAAAAAAGGGAGAAGACTCAAATCAACAGAATTGGAAATGAAAAAGAAGTAACAACTGACACTGCAGAAATACAAAGGATCATGGGAGACTACTGCAAGCAACTATATGCCAATAAAATGGACAACATGGGAGAAATGGATGAATTCTTAGAAGAGTACAACCTTCCAGGACTGAACCAGGAAGAAATAGAAAATATGAACAGACCAATCACAAGCACTGAAATTGAAACTGTGACTAAAAATCTTCCAAGAAACAATAGCCCAGGACCAGATGGATTCACAGGCGAATTCTATCAAACATTTAGAGAAGAGCTAACTATCCTTCCCAAACCCTCCCAAAGTATAGCACAGGGAGGAACACTCCCAAACTCGTTCTACGAGGCCACCATCACCCTCATACCAAAACCAAACAAAGATGTCACAAAAAAAGAAAACTACAGGCCAATATCACTGATGAACATAGATACAAAAATCCTCAACAGAATAACAAATAGAATCCAAAAGCACATTAAAAGGATCATATGCCATGATCAAGTGGGGTTTATCCCAGGAATGCAAGGATTCTTCAATATACACAAATCAATCAATGTGATACACCATATTAACAAGTTGAAGGATAGAAACCATATGATAATCTCAATAGATGCAGAAAAATCTTTCAACAAAATTCAACACCTATTTATGATAAAAACTCTCCAGAAAGTGGGCATAGAGGGAACCTACCTCAACATAATGAAGGCCATATATGACAAACCCACAGCCAACATCGTTCTCAGTGGTGAATAACTGAAACCATTTCCTCTAAGATCGGGAACAAGACAAGTTGCCTACTCTCACTGCTATTATTCAACATAGTTTTGGAAGATTTAGCCACGACAATCAGAGAAAAACTGGAAATAAAAGCAATCCAAATCGGAAAAGAAGTAAAACTGTCACTGTTTGCAGATGGCATGATACTATACATAGAGAATCCTAAAGATGCTACCAGAAAACTACTAGAGCTAATCAATGACTCTGGTAAAGTAGCAGGATACAAAATTAATGCACAGAAATCTCTTGCATTCCTATACACTAATGATGAAAAATCTGAAAGAGAAATTAAGGAAACACCGCCATTGTCCATTGCAACAAACGAATAAAATACCTAGGAATAAACCTACCTAAGGAGACAAAAGGCCTCTATGCAGAAAACTATAGGACACTGATGAAAGAAATTAAAGACGATACAAACAGATGGAGAGATATACCATGTTGTTGGATTGGAAGAAACGCACTTATTGTTGATACTTTCAAGAGTATTTACTTCTTTTATTCCCTTTGCTTTACTTTGGGTGTCATGGCCTCTTCCTCAGTTTCTTCAGGGGTCCTGGGACCCTACCCCAGTGTTCAACCTGCACAACCTCGCCCCATAGCCAGTTCACTAGAGCCCTTCCACAGGAACACTACTCCCTGAACCTCTGTTTTTTTTTAATTTAGAAAATTTAGTGATATACTTGTATAAACATAGGAATTTTTGAGTTCTGTGTATTTAGAAACTTATTTATTCTCTATTGTTCTTTATATCTTTTTGTTTCAATCTGTAAAACTATCTTTTAGCATTTCTTGGTAGTACAATTTTGCCGGAGATGAATTTTTTAAGATTTGTTTCTGTCCTTTTATCTCTACTATGTTTTCACAGGAAATAGACTTCTAGACTTTTTTTTAGCTCTTTAAAGATTTAATGTCATTGTCTTCTGAATTCCATTGTTTCTATGAGAATTCAGCTATAATTTTACTATCAATTCATTCTATGTCTTTGTTTTCTCTGGCTTCTTTCATAAATTTCCTTTGTCTTTTGTTTTCAGTAGTTTTATTATGAGGTAGTTGGCTGTGTTTTTATTTGCATTTATCACACTTCAGGTTTCTCTGAACTTCTTGGATCTGTGGGAGGTTTTGTTTGTTTGTTTTTAAACATTTAAAAAATTCTCAACCTTAATCTCTTAAAATATTTCTTGTGACCAATTCTCTCTTTCCTTCTTCTCTTCCTGGGTTTCCAGTACTTGTATATTTGAATGTTTTCATATTGTCCCATGGTTTTCACTTATCTATTCCATTTTTTCTCTGTCTTATTTTTGTGCTCTAGGTAAGATAATGTCTATTGTCACATCTTCAAGTTCAAAATTATTTCCTTTGTTTTGTCTATTCTGAATGTACCATATCAATCTAGCTTGTAGTTGAGTGGGGTTAGGGACTCTTGCTTATTTATTTATATTCAGTGCCCCATGAATTTGAAAATCCTCTAGTGATAGACAGCTGCTGCTTTTTGCTTAGCGTGAGGCCTGGAATGATTGAGGCTCTCTCTGGGTGTTACTGTTCCACCTTCTGCTTTCAGCAGTCCCAGGAAGACTTTACTAAAGATGGGTTTCTCCCTGTGCTTTGCTCCTCTCTCAGCAGTAGGGCATTGCTTGCTACCCAATGTAAGACTTATCCAGTGGGGAAAAGATTTTTCAGTTTCCCTGCTACCAGTGCAACCTGAAACAGGCCCTGTTTCCTTGAGCCTCATGTCTTAGGCTTTCTCAGCATTCCTACTCTTCCACAGCAAACAACCACTTCCTCCTATTCAGTGCAAAGTCCTGAACCCAAAGAGATTTCCTGGTACTCTCTCAACCGTAGCAAGTGTTTGCCTCGTACTGATGCACTGTCAGAGATGGGTGTGTGTCCTGCTCAGCCTTTAGGGGCAGATGGCTTAATGCCATGAATTTAAAGAGGCTGTGGTAGGTAGTGTTCTGTACCTCCCATAGCATCAGAGAGCTTTGCCTTTTAGGTCAATGCAGAGTCTTTCTGGCCCCCTCCCAGTGGTAGTCAGTCTTGGCCTTGTATTGATGTATGGGGTTGGGGAATATTGGTCATATTTCTGTCTTTCCCCCAGTGACAGATATTTTCTGCTTCAGGCAGTGAAAGATCTGGGGCAGATGGTGTTCAATTTCCTTCCTTTCCCCAGTAGCAGAGAGCTGCATCTTTCATCACATCAAGATCCAGGTTGAGTGTGGATGGTTTTCCTGCACACTGCTCAGGGTGGCCAATCCTTACCTTGCAGTCATGCAGGATTGGTGAACAGGGAGGTTGCTTTAGGCTCTCCTTCTTCAGCCCCAAACATCAGCAAGCCATGCATCCTGTGAAGTTGGTATGTCTACCCTCCCTGTTCTCAGTCCCTCTCATGAGCAATTGACCTATGAAAAGGGTTGACGAGGGAAGGCAGTCTCCTCCTATGTCTGGGGCTTTCAGGTATTCCAAGTTAGCGTGCTAGCCCTTACTTGGCATTAATAAGTCATCAAATTTAAGCTGTTTTGATCCAACTTAATTTTATAGTAGCTGAGTCTATTTCCCATTGTTATGTCTTAGATGAAACACTTTATGTGTCTTATCCTTTCTCAGAAATGCATGTCACCCATTGGAATTTTTTTTTTTCATTACATAGCCTTTTGATCTTACTATTTTGTTGAAGGGCAGGCCTGTTCTCATTTTTAAGGGGATAGTAAAGTTGGTTTTTTGGTTTTTTGTTTGGTTGTTTGTTTGTTGCTGCTTTCCATGTTTTATGCAAAAAACAGAAAAAATAAATCTCACTCTTCAATTTTAAAACATAATTTTAGAAAGAAATGAAGTGTTAGCATATAACATTTGCCTGGTTTACACTTTTACTAATGGGCATGTTAGCCACATTTTTTTTGTCATTCTACCTCTCATAGTCCTTTAAAAGTATAGATGTTTGACTCAGTTTCATGGTAAAAAATAAGAATTTGATAAATTAGAAGCCCATTTTATTTAATATGTGACTATTATTAAGTCCATCAGGTTATATATTTCTAAAGAGCTACAATATAAAGAGAAAGAAGAACAAACTTTGGATTTTTTATTGTCTGCTGAAGCATTTCTTATAGGCATGTACAGACAGGCACACTGATGTACAAACAGATCCACCTAGAGTCTTCATTTCTACATCTTTACTGTCATCACCTATTTACAGAGAGACTCTTTTGTGACTTCACATATTTTTCTCCTAGAATTTTCTAGTTAACCTCAGATATTGCATGGGCTCAAGGACAGTCTGTTGGTACAATGATATTTGTTCTGTAATAACATGGGGTTATTACAAGTCTTTATGAGAGGACTTTAGCCTAGTTTTTTTCAGATCCTACAACATGTCTTTTTCATTATTTTTAAACTGGATGGTTAGAGTGTGTGGATCATTAAACTTTGCATTCACACTAAAGAACAGAAATAGTGTAGGTTTTAAATAAGAGAGAGTACTAGGGCACTAAGGAAGAGAGTGTCCTTTCTGACTTTGCAGAGGCGAAATCCTTGACTAAATGGCTGATAAACAGATCACTTTGAATATTTATAATAGTTTTGCAAAAAACTCCAAAGCAGTCATGCTACCTGTAATAATGAAAGTGAAAATCTTTTCAGCTACAGACTTATTTCAAATAATAGTAATTTGTATATGTTCTTCCAAGGAGAACTAATAATTATATTTTCATTTTTTTAGATATGCAGAGGTAGTAGCAAGTTTTTCATGGATTTTAATGAATCATGCATATTTCAATCTATGCTTAGCAGTTCTAGACTTACCACTATATCCTATTTAGCTTCTTAGGGCTTCTCAGCATATTTACCAAGTTATTTTTGAATACAAAAAATTTTATTAAGTTCATAACCTAAGTCCAGAATGGTACACAATCATATTTGTATTAGTGATGCATTTACAGAAAGTAAACACACACTTTTTTTCTTCTTATAGGAAGAAACAGAGTATTACCAGATCCCTCAAATCCTCCTTCACAACCTCTTTTTTTTGGTGACTACAACTGCCCCTCCCCCCAAAGTGAATAACAACAATGCTGACATCTAAAATAATATATTGTTTTTGCACTTAATATAAAAGGGATCATCCATTATGTACTATGTCTGTCTAGCTTATTTTCATCAATATTTTGCATATGACATTCACCCATATTGCTACATTTGGTTGTAGTTTATTCATCTCATTAATGAGTAGTCCATTTTATGAATGTATCACAATTCATTAATTGGTTTTGCTGTAAATAGACATTTGACTCCTTTCCAGATGTTAGCTAGTACAAATGTTGCTGCTATGAATGGTCTTTTTCATATATTTAGCTGAACATATGTGGTGGGGAGATACACACAAGTGAAGTTACTTGCTCAAAGTATAAGTAGGTTAGCTATAGTAAATACTACCAACCACCTTTGTAAAGTGATTTCATTAATTTAAATTCTTAACAACAGTATATGAAAGCTCCAGTTGCTCCATGTTCTCCCAAAACATGAAATTGTCTATTATTTTTATTTACCCTGCTGGTGAGATTATATTCCTGTTTTAATTTGCGTTTATACTTTATGATGAATGAAATAGAGAACTTTTTCATGTGACTTATGTCCAGTTGAACATTATCTTTTGTGAATACCTTGTTTGAATCTTTTGCCAATTGTTCCATTAGGGTATCTTGCTTTTTATTGATTTATGAATGCTTTTTATATATTCCAGACACATCCATTATTATATACATACATATATTAATGTACATATATTTTATATCTACTTTGTAGATATACAAAGCCCAGAACATATTTCTCTATATTTATGCATTTATGTTAATCCTAGAGAAATACTAAGAGTTGAAGAGGATGGAAGACACAGACTATTAAAAATTGACAGGTCATCTTGAGGCTATGTCCTTGAAATCTCTCTTATGACATGAAGATATAACAGTAACTGAAGATCTTGGGGGCAAAATGACATGTTAACAAACATTTTTCCACAAAAATCCACTCTTATTTTGACCACGAACTCTTACCTCATGTTTTGAATTTGATCTTCAAAGGCCACTAAACTCAATCTCTCATATTCTTCTTTTCATCAAAGTTTATGTCTTTTTCTTGAAGTGTTCTAGAACTCATTATTTTCATGGTTGTCTTACCTGTTTTTTCTCCCAGGCCTCTGGGATCTGCCTTACAGTTATCTTAATAGAGATCACGTGTATTATTATTTTTTCCTTTGGCTAGTATAACATCAAACAATAGCATTAAATTCTATCTCTGATAGAGCTGTATGAGTTATTCATTTCTCCTTTTACCCATTTCTACCTAATTTATCACCTCATACCTGCATGATTTCATTTGCTTGCTGACTGATCCTCATGGCTTTTGTCTACCTCCCTTCCAAGTCATTCTATACAAGGATAACAGATATATATATTTAAAAGTTAAAACTCTTTATGAGAATAACCCACTTAAAGTCATTTAATAGTAAAGTCTTAGCATGCAGACAGAGTCTTCCAATATTTGATCACGCCTTACCTTATTAACTTATGCTCTAATAGATTTGTGTAATTGGGACGTGACATTGAATTACTTAATATTCTTATGGCAGTAAGGAAGAATTCTGTTTAAATCATTGTCCCATACCTACATTCTATTAAATAAGCAAGCATCTTCATTTTTATAAACATATAAGTTATTTTTCTGTAGAATTCAACTTGTAACTGTTTTCATTTTTTCTTTCATTTTATTGCAAGTCTTTTGAAAACTTTTATAGGACATGATTAAGTTATGATAATAACTAAACTTAAAATAGTGCATTCTTCAGTCATTGTCAGTGTTCTAATATATGTCTTGTTCTTTCAGAAATAATTTAAAAATTCACATTTTTCAAAAAATCATTTGAGATTAGTTTAGGGTAGACTTAGATAGGCAACAGGGATTTTACTTCAGTATTGATACTCCACAAAAATTTGCTCAGATTCCCATATGATCGTACCATATTGCTTACAGCACCGCCCAGAAGGTTAGTATTAAATATCAGTCTTGATAAGACCCCAGGGGATTTAAGTACATCTTGGAGTCATTTCTCTCTGATTTCTCTTGAGTTATCTACTGTGGAACATGAAACAATTTTATTTTACTTAAAAAGCTCAGGTCTAAAGAAAAGATGGTTGTTTCTTCCAAAGGAAAATATTTTTATACGAAATTTCAGTTAAAATATTTCAGGATATTTCTGTCTTTGTAATGAACTCTTTCATGTGAATCAGTTTATTTTGAGTCATTCTTTTAAATTGTAGAGAACATTATACATACCATGTTTATTTTATATCTTATTTTTGTTCTTATTATTCACTGTTTTATTCCTCAAAAGATTAGCTGGCATAGAGTAGGTACTGAACAAATATTGTTTTAATGAAATTAGCAGGTCCACTGTGTACTATTATTTACCTTTGAGCACACTAATCTAATCTCCCAATTTCTTGGCCTTTTTCTGTAAAGTGTCAGTAATAAAGTAAGTATGTATTTCACAAGGTTGTTATTAAGATTAAGTGAGATATTGAACATAAAGCAAAGTATAGTGCTTAGCACATTGTAAGCTCTCAATAAGTATCAGCTTTTCTTATTTTCTTATTAAAATATTTTCAGGACTTTCTTAAGGAAAAATCTTAAGTAGTATAAGTTACTATATTCAGTTTTAACTATTTAATAGATCAAATCCAGCATGAAAACACAGACATTCCTAGTGTAGAGAATGTTACTGAGAACATACTGCTGCCTGAGGCAGTTTCTCAGGGAAGTCTCAAAATTGTTTGAGTAATGACAACGGTGTGATAGTAAGTGTATGTAATAGTTTCCCAGAGCTTCCATAACAAATTACCAGAAACCTGATGTCTTAAAATAACAAAAATGTTGTTCTGTCCCCGTTCAGGAGACTAGAGTCTGAAATCAAAGTTCAGCAGGGTTGTTCCCTTCCGGAGGCTTGAGAGAGAATCTGTTCTATGTGTCTCTCCTAGCTTCTGATGGTTGCAGATAATTATTGGCATTGTATGGCTTGTAGCTTTATCAGTCCAAACTCAGTTTCCATCATCATATTTCTCTGTGTGTCTCTGTGTCCTCTGTCAAAGACACCAGCCTTTGGATAGGACCACACTAATCCAGGATGACCTCATCTTAATTTGTTTACATCTTCAAAAATCCTATTTCCAAAAATAAGGTCACATTTACAGGTTCCAGAGGATAGGGTTTGAATTTATCTTTTTAGGGAGAACACAGTTCAAGCCACAACGATGTATATAATATGCTTTTTTTTTTTTTTAAATAATCAGACACTTCTCTTGTCTGACTTTATTTTTATTTATTTATTTATTTATTTATGGCTGTGTTGGGTCTTCGTTTCTGCGCGAGGGCTTTCTCTAGGTTGTGGCAAGTGGGGGCCACTCTTCGTCTCGGTGCGCGGGCCTCTCGTTATCGCGGCCTCTCCCGTTGCGGAGCACAGGCTCCAGACGCGCAGGCTCAGTAATTGTGGCTCACGGGCCCAGCAGCTCTGCGGCATGTGGGATCTTCCCAGACCAGGGCTAGAACCCGTGTTCCCTGCATTGGCAGGCAGATTCTCAACCACTGCGCCACCAGGGAAGCCCCCTAATATGCTTTTTTATATACACAACTCAGTTAACATTTCAAAGATAAACATATCTTGGGGGAAGATATGTCCTAAAATAATGTTACATCATTTTAACTAATTAATTTTACAGCCTGAATATTAATAATCTGCATAATCAGTTAGGCGGGAATTTTTAGTGAGTGCACGCACATGTACCATTATTAACTGGCCCCCAAATAATACAGAACATTTCAGCCAAACTTCAAAGTCACAAAGGCCAATTTGCAGTCAATTTCTCCCCAACGTCCAGCCCCTGGTAACTACTAATCTGATTTCTGTCTCCACAATTTTTCTTTTTCTTAACTTTCAAATAAGTAGTATCTTAAAGTATATAGTCTTTTGTGCCTGCCTTCTTCACCTTGTCATCGTGATTTGAGGTACAAGGCTTGTCACATGAATCAGTAGCCCATTAATTTTTATTGCGAAGTAATATGCTATTTTATGGATACAACACAATGGCTTTATGCATTCTTGTATTGATGAATACATTGGTTGTTTCATGTTTGAAAACAGGAATTATTATGAGTAAATCTATATACAAGCTTTTGTATAGACCCATATTTCTGTTTGTCTTGGGTAATAGCTAGGAATGGAAATGGTGAATAACATAGTAAGTGAATCTTTAACTATATAAAACAACTGCCAAATTTTTCCAGAGTGGCTATACCATTTTATATTCCCACCAGCAATAAGTTCTAGTTGTTTTACATACTCTAAAATTCTTGGTACTGTCAGTCTTTTTAATGTTAGTAATTTTGTTTGAATTTTAATAAATTCTTATTATGATTTTAATTTCTATTTCCTTGACGAAAATTATGTTGAACAACTTTTCATATGCCTCTTTGCAACGTGCATATCTTCTTTGGTGGAGTGTTTGCTTACGTGTTGTCCATTAATTTTATCAAGTTGTTTGTGTGCTTATTTTTGATCTATAAGAATTCTTTATATAGTCTACAATAAAGTCCTTGTCAGAAATACATTTTGCATGTATTCTCCATCTGAGTCTTGCTTTTTAAATTTTTTGAAATGTCTTATGGTGATCAAAAGTTTTATTTTTAATTTAAAATTAATTTTTCAATTTTTCTCCTTATGATTGTTGCTATTATGTCATATCTAAGAAATCTTTGCCTAACCGGTGATCACAAATATTTTCCATTAACATTTATTTCTACAAGTTTACTTTTATCTTTAATTTTAGGTCTCCACATTTAGGGCTATAATCCATCTGGAATTAATTTTTATGTATGGTGGGAGTTTTTTTTAATATATATTCTTTTTTTTAATTTTTAATAAACTTTATTTTTTAGAGCAGTTTAGGTTCATAACAAAATTGAATGAAAGATATATATTTTCCATTGTAATGAATTTCCAATTGTACTAGAGGAATTTGCTGCAAAGATTCTCTTTTCCACATTTAAATAGCCTTGTACTTTTTCATAACTCAATTGATTTTGTATGTATGCAACTATTTCTCTTCTCTCTTCTTGACTCAGTTGATATATATGTGTGTATACACACACACACACACTCACACACACACACATTTTTTCTTCTCATACTAGCTTGTGTTGTTTATTGTGACTATAATATCTCTTGAAGGCAGGCCATTTAAACCCTCAAACTGTATTCATCTTTTACAAACTTATGTTGTCTCTTTTAATCCTTTTGTCATTTGTTTTGCTATTATTCTGTAAAATTCCATATTTAGATTCTTTGTGGCTGACGTATAAAAATATTATATATATATAAATATGTTTCCCATTTAACCTACAGCCATGCTAAAGATACATATAAATCTATTATATTTTTGTTTATTTCTTCAGGATTTATGTATACACAATAGTTCCTTTTGCAAATAAAGATGGACTTTCTACTTCCCTTACAGTATGTCTATTTTTATTTCCTTGTCTGCCTTTCTTATACTGCCTAGGACCTTCGGTAAAATGTTTTCTTTTTTTTTTAATGTTCTTTAGTTTTTAACTTATTGTGTCTTGTTATTTAATGTGGGATATCTGTAAGGTGACTATTTTGATCTTGCTCTATCATCTAGCTTTATACTCTGTGAGCTTGCCTTAACTCATAGTGATTAGATCATTCTTGTTTCTTGTAATTTTTGTTACGGTTTAAGTCTGACATCTTGCTGTTTGTTTTCTCTGTTCCTGTCTGTTCTCTGTGTGTTTTTTTTTTTAATGTTTCATGCCTTATCTCGATTTTTTAAATGTCATTACATCTTAGCTATATATTTTTGTTCTATTATTCTTTTTCAATGATTGCTCTATGGTATGAAATAGACACTTTTTAACATCACATTCTACCTTCAGATTACATGTACTACTTAACTTATAATGTAAGAATAGTACAAAAGTGCACTTTTTTTTTCATTTCTATTACTGTATTACCAGTTCTATTATTGTATTAGTAAATATAACTTGCACACAAATCTCACAGAGCATTGTTATTGTTTTCTTTAGAGAGTAAATTATCTTTTAAAGATAATTAAAACAAGATAAAAAGCATTATCTTCTATACCTACACATGCATTTACTTTTGCTGACACTTTTCATTCATTTTTGTCTGGTGTAATTTTATTCTACCTGTAGGACTTACTTTTACATATCTTTGGGGCAGGTTCATGGACAATGGGTTCTGAACTTTTCTGCCTGAAAAACTATTTCCCCTTTATTATTACAATACATTTTCTCTGTGTTTAGAATCCTTGGCTGACATGTTTTTCTTACATTTGTTGTCTGACATGAGTTTGTGATAAGAAGTTTATTGTTTTGCTTATTTTCTTTCCTCTGTACACATTGTGTCTTTTTCTCTAGTTTCTTTTAAGAGTTTATCTTTACCACTAGATAAGCCTTATGATGGGTGTCTTTATGTCTATTGTGATTGCGATTCATTTAATTTCTTGGACTTAACGGGTGTGTGAGTTTAACCAAATTTTGTATTAATTCCTGTAATCGTCGCAGGTCCAATAAAGTTGTGTCCCATTATCCTATTGTCAACCATGTTAAACTGGGAACTAAATTTTCCAGAATCCAATTTCCTGTCAAGTCTTAGGTTAGAGTTGGCCAGGAACTTTCACAAGGTGTGGAATGAAGAAGTGTTGCATTGGCCATCACTCAGTGAATGTTGCTGTGGTTAGATGCTGAAGTACCCAGAATTTTCCAGCTTGTCCTACTGCCCTCTCAACTCATTGTCCAGATCTTCTGCCAGTGGGCTTTTTGTGTAGATTCACAGAGGCAATAGGCTGACACTCCTATTCTAGTAGCTCCCTCTTTGCACTTGCCCTTCTGTAGCTGAATATGTGCTTGGCTTCTCAGATTGACAAGGTGGTGATACAGCTGAATCTCTCTTACCTGTGTTTGGACATTCATTTTTCTGTCTTTGTGCAAGCTTTAATTCCTATAGTAAATCACATTCCCACTATTATTGCGTTTCCATTTTCATCAATCAACCTTTGCTGATACAGCAGGTATTATGATGATCTCTATTTTTTAAATAAGTAAAATAAGAAATGGAAATAATTAGTAATTTCTTTAATATTAAAAAGCAAATGAGCAGTTGAGCTAGGATTTAAATATGTGAAGCCTGTTTAACCACCTTGCCATATTGCGGTAATACAATATATTTTATTTTAAAATGCGATATTTTTATGACTATATGTGTTGAAACATTTGGAGATGTTTATTTATTTGCTAGAACTCTTTGCCAACTCTCACATTCATGTAGTAACTATAGAGTATTAAAATTAAGTTCAAGAATAGATTTTGTTTTTGTGTTTTATGTCAGGGATGATACATACAAGAAGAAGCATTCTGTGAATAAAAGTATCAAGAAACAGTATCTCAAAAATATATTTGAATAAGAAATAATAAGTACTGATATAAATATAAATTTTAAAAGTTCAAACAAATTTACATTACCTAGATTTTCTTATATTTATTCTGCCATAATTATGCCATGAATTCTTTTTTTCACTGGCATTTATTTTTAAATAGCCATACTCATTACGCATTGCCTATGGACGAGTAAAGACTAATTAATAAATATTGATTTCAAATGCCTGGAAACATATATTATTTCAATAAACACACTCATAATGAAACAAATTAAAATGAATAATGTATGCTTACATTTGTGTATTTACTAAAATGTGAATAAAATATCTTTTATTAACACATAATTCTGGTTCCTGAACACAAAATAATTTTTTAAAAGGAGAAAATATTTTATTTATTACTTTATTTACTTATTCAAGGTATACGTAATTACTTCTATGTTCCAGGCACCGAAATTTTATAAGCAACTCTTTTCATTAGTGTTGATTGTGCTATTAAATGCCAGATTATGTATTATATACAATTCAAACCAGTAGGTAGGTAGCTGTGTGGATAATGTTTACATAGCTTTAACTGAATTTGCAAGTATTATCATAATATTAGATTAAAATATGTTGTCACTTGTCAATTAGATAATCAGCAAAGTGTGTAGTTCAAACAATAGAATACCAAAAAAAATAGAGTAGTACTTTTGTTTATTTGTAAAATAGTCTACATTTTTATGTTCAAATGAATAAACTTAGCTTTTGTTTGCATTTGCAAAAGACTGTATAGTTGTTTCATATACACATTTAATTTTAAGTTAGCAATGCTTTAGAAATTTTTAAAGTGCATAAAATAATACATAACAAATACTACAAAAACACAGTGTAGTGTAAGAATACCAGGTTACCTCTCCTGGATCTATAAATCAATTTATAAATGATTTTGAACCACTGGTTCCTCGTCTATATAACATAAAGGAAGAGAATGGCATAATCTTTTCCAGCTATGTGAGGTGATCTAAGTAGTTAACATTTTGAAATTTTCCCAATGTATTTTTACTGCCTAGTTGGTCATATTTACTCTGAAAATTGCTACCAATGGAGTAAGACATGAGGATAAATCTCATTGCTTCAAAGAAATATAAATGTTGCTGTAAGTAAAATGCATCACATAAATTTAACTTTTGGGGTACAACCTTGAAGAGACTCACAGCCAAAATATTAGCCTGAGTGCAAAGGATGTTCAGTTACTAAGGCTAAATAAGTTGGTTTAGTTTTGAATTTAAAAGCCTTTTCTTGGAAGATCATGGTTATATTATTTAAATTATTTCTCTGTGGGTAAGCAACCGATAATGACAAATTCCAGCAGTATCCAGGTTCTAAACCTACTTTGGTGGTGTAAAATTAATGTTTGATTTTTGTGTGTAACTCTTGATAGTTATGTTAGTTATTTTGGGCTGTCATAATAAAATAGCATAAACTAGGTGGCTTAAACAACAGACATTTATTTCCTCACGGTTCTAACACCAAGATCAAGTTTCCAGCATGGTCAGTTTCTGGTGAGACTTCTCTTCCTGGCTTTCAGATGCTGCCTTCTTGGTGTGTCTTCCCATGGTGAGGAGTGAGTGGAAAGCAAGTTCTCTGGCATCTCTTCTTCTAAGGGCACTGATTTCATCATGAAAGCCCCACCTTCATGACCTCATCTAAGCCTAGTTATCTCCCAAAGGTCTCACCTTTAATTATCATCACATTTGCTTAAACATATGAGTTTTAGGGGACACACAATTCAGTCCATAATAGTAGTGCTCGTATATTTTCATGTTCACACTTCATACACTTTCAATTTTATTTTTGTCTCAGACAATTTGCCTTCACTCCCTGGGAAATACATCTTTATTTCTCAATGGAGTGTCTGTCTCACTACCTACTGGGAAGTTGGGTGTTACATGAACAAATTTTCCATGTGTTATTATATGTTTCACCTTGCTGCCTTTTCCCAACCTTTCAATCTGCTAATATTTTGCCTTATGTGTATGAGCTGCTATATATTTCATTTTTGTTATTCTATTTGAATCCTGCCAATTCCTAGACGTTTCCCCAATAATAAAATTTTAATGAGTCAAAAGAGTATTAGAGTTAAAGTGAAAAATATTAATAAAAACAATGTATATTCATTTCAGAAAATTAGTTATATTTTCCAAAATATCTTTTCAAAGAAGAGGATTTTTAAGTGTGTGTTCAGTTGAAAGAAGGAATTACTTTTTCAGTTATAAATATCATGAAAATTACATAATTTATAAGTAGATACTGACTTTCTAAAATGAACATCAAAATTTATTGAACACCATGTGCATCTTTATCCAGGCAACTTGAGAAATAATTAATCTTGATATTCATAGAAAATGGAAATCAATAACTAAAATGTGAGAAACATTAACTAGCATGTTGTAAATTCTGTAAATTCCATTGATGTTTTAAGGATTTAATCTAAGTCTTTGATTCTAAAGAGTAGCATCACTTAAAGTAATTTAGCCTAACTAAAGAATGACTTATGTAATATTCCAAGATTACAACCATGTAGAGAAGTATTAGGCAACTGGCCAAATCAGAGCCTAATAGATGACAATATATTTAGAATTTTTTCATTTAATCAAAAAATAAATTTTAATAACTAACAAATCATGATTGCCATCTACTCCTAATTTTCACATCTGCTTAAAGTTGCGTTTTAAATAATAGAGTCTGTCCATTATATTGCCAACAAATTTTCATGCAAGGTTGAAATATGTCATGTAATGGGATGAGGTGGCATGGATTTTGATACTTGCCTTTCCTCTGGGACCTTGGGCATTCCAACTTAATAAAAATAAATAAATAATTGACTTCAACCGTCAAAGCACTGAGTCAGATGTCACAGGGATAGAAACCAAAAGGAAACACTGTCCTCGCACTGGAGGAGTACACAATTCCCTTGGGGACAAAAGTATGAAAAGTATACAAGTTTCTATAATTCAACGTAGACTTTAAGTGCCTTTGAAGAGGGACTCTGGGAGGGATCACGCCAAGAAGTACTTTCCAGAACTTCTGCTGCCAGTGTCCTTGTCCTCACGGTGAGCCACAGCCACCCCTGCCTCTGCAGGAGACCCTCCAACACTAGCAGCTGTGCCCGGTCTCAGTTGCAGCACCTGGGATCTTTGTTGTCGTGTGCTGGATCTTTGTTGCGGCATGCAGGATCTTTGGTTGCAGCATGTGAACACTTAGTTGCGGCATGTGGGATCTAGTTCCCTGACCAGGGATTGAACCTGGGCCTCCTGCATTGGGAGAGCAGAGTCTTAGCCACTGGACCACCAGGGAAGTCCCTAGTGCTACTCCACTGGTGGATGTGCTCCAGTTTCTTTCCCATTTACCTGATGGGCTTTGCAGTTATTTCCAGTCTTGGGCTACTTTGACTGTTTTGGTGATCAACAAAGGGACCCAAAGCAGACTTCTCTCCTTCGCCTGAACACTACAATGAACCAGAGCCTTGGTACCAGCAGAGGCCTCTGGTGCCCATCCACCTCCTTGGAGAATCCAGACAAATTTGGATGAATCTCTTCTGGTTCTCAGATTTCTCATATTGGTTGATGATCCTGAGTTTTATTTGGCAGTATATATCAGCCATGTGGCTGACAAGGTCTTGGTGCTCTGGCCGGGTGTCAGGCCTGTGCCTCTGAGGTGGCAGAGCCGAGTTCAGGACATTGCTCCACCAGAGACCTCCCAGCTCCATGTAATATCAAACGGCAAGAGCTCTCCCAGAGATCTCCATCTCAATGCTAAGATCCAGCTCCACTCAATGACAGCAAGCTACAGTGCTGGACACCCTATGCCAAACAACTAGCAAGACAAGAACACAACCCCACCCATTAGCAGAGAGGCTGCCTAAAATCATAATAAGGTCACAGACACCCCAAAACACACCACTGGACGCGGTCCTGCCCACCATAAAGACAAGATCCAGCCTCATCCACCAGAACACAGGCACAAGTCCCCCACCAGGAAGCCTACACAAGCCACTGAACCAACCTCACCCACTGGGGCCAGACACCAAAAACAATGGGAACTACGAACCTGCAGCCTGTGAAAAGGAGACCTCAAACACAGTAAGCTAAACAAAATGAGAAGACAGAGAAATATGTAGCAGATGAAGGGGCAAGGTAAAAACCCACCGGAACAAACAAATGAGAGGAAATAGGCAGTCTACCTGAAAAAGAATTCAGAGTAATGATAGTAAAGATGATCCAAAATCTTGGAAATAGAATGGAGAAAATACAAGAAATGTTTAACAAGGGCCTAGAAGAACTAAAGAGCAAACAAAAAATGATGAACAACACAATAAATGAAATTAAAAATTCTCTAGAAGGAATCAATAGCAGAATAACTGAGGCAGAAGAACGGATAAGTGACCTGGAAGATAAAATAGTGGAAATAACTACTGCAGAGCAGAATAAGGAAAAAAGAATGAAAAGAATTGAGGACAGTCTCAGAGACCTCTGGGACAACATTAAATGCACCAACATTCGAATTATAGGGGTCCCAGAAGAAGAAGAGAAAAAGAAAGGGACTGAGAAAATATTTGAAGAGTTATAGTTGTAAACTTCCCTCATATGGGAAAGGAAATAGTCACTCAAGTCCAGGAAGCACAGAGAGTCCCATACAAGATAAATCCAAGGAGAAACACGCCAAGACACATATTAATCAAACTATCAAAAATTAAATACAAAGAAAAAATATTAAAAGCCTCAAGGGAAAAACAACAAATAACATACAAGGGAATTCCCATAAGGTTAACAGCTGATCTGTCAGCAGAAACTCTGCAAGCCAGAAGGGAGTGGCAGGACATATTTAAAGTGATGAAAGGGAAAAACCTACAACCAAGATTACTCTACCCAGCAGGGATCTCATTCAGATTTGACAGAAAAATTAAAACCTTTACAGACAAGCAAAAGCTGAGAGGATTCAGCACCACCAAACTAGCTTTACAACAAATGCTAAAGGAACTTCTCTAGGCAGGAAACACAAGGGAAGGAAAACCTACAATAGCACACCCAAAACAATTAAGAAGATGGTAATAGGAACATACATATTGATAATTACCTTAAGTGTAAATGGATTAAATGCTCCAACCAAAAGACATAGACTGGCTGAATGGATACAAAAACAAGACCCATATATATGCTGTCTACAAGAGACCCACTTCAGGCAATAAAAATAAAGTTAAAAATGAGAAAAAAAGTGACTTTGAAGAGATTTTTTAAAATCTGGAAACTAAAAGGAAGTAAATATTATAATGATGAGATAATATTCAAGGTGGGCTTTCAAATATGTGTACTATTTCAGAAGAGAAATGGAGAATTGGATGAGAGAGCACTGCAGTCAGAGAAAAGAGCATGAAATCTTGAGAAAAATGTGTAAAAGTAAGAAACATCTTCAGAAAGAGCAAGTCATAAAGTGTTATTTTAGAGTGAGCAAATGTAGAGGAATGATAGTATATAAAGCCAGAAAAGTAGTTTAAAATCATATTATAGAGGAATTTAATTGACAGAATTTAACTGATTAACTCTACAAATAATTTTTTGGGGCTACAATTCCAGAGACCATGTTACACACTAAAAATCCATACTTCACATTATAAGAAACACCAGGTCTTGAGACTATATAGAGTAAAGGAAAATAGGAACAAATGACATAATTACATAAAAATATCTGAAACTACAATTATATGATTCTGAAGGTTGTGATAGACAGTTGCACAGTTCTAGAAAATACATGATATGAAATATGACTTCATCAGATAGATTAATGGAGAATTCCCTGAAGAAAAAAAAATGAGTTCAGAGGACAGAGGTGAAAGGAGGACAAAAGAGTATTACATGCATGTGAGAAAGTGTGTATGAAATGTAAGGCCGGTGTGGCTGCAGTACAGGGAGCCAGGTGTTCTCCAGTTGTAGGGGAAATAGGAAACACAAGACAGTCCCAGATGTTGCAGGGTTTTTAAAAGTCAGTTTGTTCTTTATCCTAAAAGTAATGGGTAATTATTTAAGTGAATAATAAGAGAAAATGTTGTTTTATTATTATCAGAACTAAAACACTCACTGTTGAGTGAAGAAAAGTTGGAGGGGCAAAAGGGTTGGAAGGAAGGAGATGAAAATGTTGCTACAGTGGACCAGTTGAGAGCTAATGATTGCTCCAAATAAGTGCTTTGGAGATAGATATCTGTACTAATTTAAGAAATATTTAAGATGTAAAATGGAAAGTACATTGTGGAGAATTAGAAATTAAAGGGACAGAGTTATCCAAGGTTACTCTTTGTCGCTGGATTGTGATATTTAATTGAATAATGGTTTTATTCACAGTGATAGAGAATTTAGGCAAGACTGGGAAATAAAATTCTTTAAAGGAGGGAGACTACAAACTCATTTTAAGTACCTGTGGGGTTCCTTTGAAGTAGATGTCAAAGCAGTGATGCAGATTTACAGTTTCAAAGAGTGAGGCTAGGCTGGATTACTGATGTAGGAGCAGTAATGGGGCTTTGCTAGGGAGCAATGAAAAAGTAATAATGCACCCCAAAATACTGACCAAGTAGCATGGGATAAGACTGAAAGGAGATTAAGAAAGAATAAATGAGTGTTAAGAGAAAGCCTAGAGTGTGACATCACGGAACTGTTTTAAGAAAGAGGGCAGCAAATGCTGAGACAGCAAGTAAAAGGATATTGACCACTAGCTTTCCAGGTGGAGAAATCAATGAAGATTTTAGAAGTGTTATTTCAGAGAGGTTATGGAAAGAAAACAGATTTTTCTGCATTAAAGAGAGAAAGGTAGTGAGGAAATAGAGCCAGTGTTCAAAGGTAAATATTTTAAGAAATGGTTTGTACAGGTAGGTGACAGGGCCACAGTTGAAGAAGCATATAATTAAATTGAAGGGTTTAAAAAAAAAATGGAATACTGAATATATTCAATGGAAAAATACAGTCGAAGAGAAATGGGATTATACTACATTTGGTACCTGGCATAAATCATTGATTTTTTCCTAATAAAAATGACAAGATAGAAAACTTTATTTCTTGAAAATTAATACAGCTAAGGTAAAATGATGACTTGAAGCTAAGTCCCTCTTGAAGGAGATAAGAAAAAAATGCAAGGGCTGATATAAACGTGTATGACTGAACTTTTGGACTTGAGGTACATTAATGGCGGAGAGATTGGAATAGAAAAATAAGGAAACTGATGTGATAGTTCTGAAAAGGTAGAATCTATTGCAACTGGTAAATGGTTTTACCAAGAAATTAGAGCTACTTATGGTGAACCATAGGCAAATGTCCAGGATATAATTATTGGCTTTTGAAAGCATCTGAGGAAATGATTTACAGGAAGGATGAGGTATTTCCTCTACATTGCTAAGTCCAGTGATCAGTTTCCTGAGTTCATTTTGCTTGACCTGGTAGCAACGTTTAGTAAAGGTTATCAGTACCTTAAAATTCTTTATTCATTTGGCTTTAAGAAAACAAACACTCCTGATTTTGTCCAAAAGTATTGGAATTCTTTTTTGATTTCTTGGAAAAAATCTGGAGAGATCCAGGGATCAGTTCTTGGAATTCTTCATTTTACTGATTTTCTGCATGATATTTTCCATTAAATAGCTTGAGGTGCTTTTGATAGGCTAGCAAGTCCTACATTTTTATCTCAGTCCTGAACTCTAATAATATATCTTTAACACTATTTGACTTCTTTGCTTGGATCTCAAGTAGGTCTTTTAAAATTAACAGGACCCAAACCCATATCCTAATTGGAGCTCCTCCAGTAAGAGCCTGCTAATCTTGCAATCTCCCTCCCTTAAATTAATAAGTACCCTACCCTTCTTGTTCTTCAGGCCATGATCTTGAAGTTGTTAGCCACACCTCACATCCATTCCATCAACATACGTTGTTGGCTCATTGTTGAGGATATATTCTATATCTGAACACTTCTCACTGTTGCTACTGCCACAAAGCGTCTTCCTTACTTCTCCTGTTATTATTGTTCTTCAGACACACAAGATTCCATGCTCTTTTTGGTATAAATTAAGCATGCTTATATTTTAGAACCTTTAAATTGGCTAATCTGTCTGCTTGCAATACCCTTTTTCATCATATCTGCATAGCTTGCTCTCTCATCTTTCAGTCTCTACACAAATATATTTTTTAACAAAATTCTCCCTGAATACCATTATAAAAGAGATTATACCTCACTCCTACACTTTCCATAACTTTCCCATGCTTTATTTTTCCCCATGGTAGTATACCATGCAGTGTACAGTTTAATTTTCACTAGTTTATTTATTTATTGGTTACTTCTGGCTTGAGCAGTACTATCCAATGGAACTTTCTGCATTATGGAAATACTCTGTATCTGGCCTTTCCAAATTGGAAGCTGCTACCACGTGTGAATTTTGATAACATGAAATATAGATAGAGTGACTAAGAAAATGGATCATGATTTTATTTAACTTACTTTAAGTTGTAATTTAAATAGCCACACATGGCCAGTGGCTATCATCTTAGACAGTGCAGAGCTAAAATGTTAAACTGTAATGGCAAGGATTGTTCTCTGTTTTCTCTACTTCTTTCATTATTCTGTATAGACTGTCTAAAGCACAGTAAGTGCCCAATACGTACATGCGTTAATGAATGAATGAAAGTAGAAGTCCAGTAGTTAGTTGATAATATTAATTTTGGATCATGGAAGACCAATAATTAATTAAGATCAAACTGGAAGTTCATTAAAGAGATTTTTTAAAATTTGAATTTAGAAAGAAAATAAAGAATAAGCAAACCGTGATATTTCAAAAAAGATATTTCAAGGAGAGATTTGCAATTTATAAAGATTTTGAGGAGAATGAAAAGCATGAAAATAACGTCCTTGAAATTTGAAAAAATGGTAGTCATAAGTAACCACAGATAGAGAAGAATCAGTGCTTTGGTGAAGGAATGTCAAGAAGCTAACCCAGGCTTCAAAGTTTAGGGTGGGGTTGGACTAGAGAGAGTTGGGTAAATTAGGCAAATTGGCACATTAGCCATTTATTAAAGACTAGAAGAAAAAGGTAAGTTATAACAGTGGAGAAATACTTTAGTTTGTATTTGTTTGTTTTTAGTTTAATAACAATTGACCAGTTGTTTTGTGACTGTTGGTACAAAAACAATGAGAGGTATTTTAAGAAGCAGAACATAATTGGTAGACTAGGCTCTTAGAGGAGATGCCTTTGGATTGACTCAGGTTAATACAGATTTTAATTGGAAAGAAAAAGATTCTCTGTCTCTGCTTCTCTCTCTTTCTTTCTCTCTCTCTCTCTCTGCTTCTCTCTTTCTCTCTCTGGAGGAAGAAAGGAAATGTTAGAGAAGAGATAAGCAGAAAGTTTAAGGTTAAGAAATGTCTTTTCAGTGTTTCCAAATCATAACAGAATGGAGGGAAAGTACTTAGTTAAGCAGAGGATAACACTGCTCTGGAAGATATGATAGGAATTAATAAAGTGTTGTTGAGCAACAATGCAGGTCCAGCTGAGGTTAGAAAACATGAACAAATCATGTTTTCGCGAATATTGCCAATCATATTTGACAGCTCTGGTGTTAGAAGACACAAAAAGGCAGGGAAAAACAAGAGAAGTTTTAACTCTGCAATTTCATATATAATGTTAAAAAATTCATGTGTGCCAAGATGACAAAGAATCAGGAATCCAATACATAGCAAGAAAGATAAATATGTTGTGATGATTGAACTTTCTGGAAGAGGTGGTGTATCATAATATAACATGCCTGAAAGACCTTTCCAAAGTGCTGCAGTGTAAAACAAGACTGATGATATAGCTACATTTATTCCTGTCCATTGACAGATTTAAATGTGGAAGTAAATTTAGCTATTGCACCTGTAACGTAATTACCTTAAATTAAAAAAAAAAAAGTGAATACCCGTAATAATACTGATTACAATAAGGTATTAACTTGCTAATATATATTTCACACTGTCTACAATGACATAGAATTTTTAGATAGTATCTATCTCTTCTATTATTAATTTTTTCAGGGCATTGAGAACAGTTCCTTATTCAGAGAATAAATTCCTTTCCTTAATCAGTGACTATAATTTAATTTCTCAGTACTAATTTTCACATATTAGAATGTAAACTTCACCTCTTAACCCCAGACTACATTCTGTGCACATTTGAGAGCATCTTCCTGGTGTTTGAACTCCTCTGCCTGTCCTGAGTGTGTGCATGCTGTCAGCTGCAGGACCTGGCTTAATCCTCCCTTTAGCTTTGGAGGGTTGTTCTGGCTGTTTATCATCCAGTCCTTCTGACTGTGACACATAAGGCTAAGTTTAAGTTAAAAAATTCACTCAGGTAGTTTGTGGTAGCACCAAGATTAGCATCATGACTTCTGTACTGCTGTCTGATGTACTCTTTTTGAATTTCTCTGCATTCAAAATGGTAAATCTCAGCTTTCTGATTTGACATTTCAGACCACTCAGGAACTCTTCCCTACATAGATTGGTGCTTTTTACTTCCCAGCATAAAATTATCAGGCCAGTTTGAATGCTTTCTTCCTGGGTCTCATATGTTCTTCCTTCTTGGTTCACTAATTAATTTTGCTGCAACCCATCTGCAGTGGACTGAATGCTTCTGTCCTCTGTGCCGCCACACCCACAATTCATATGTTGAAATCCTAACCTTCATTGTCATGGTGTTAGGAGGTGGGGTCTTTGGGAGTTGATGAGAATTAGATGAAGTCATGAGGATGGAGTTCTCATGAATGGAATTAGGGTCCTTATAAAAGAAAAATGGTAGAGATCCCGGGGCTTCTTCTGCCACATGAAGTTACAGTGTGAAGAGGGCTGTCAATGAGGAAATGGGTCCTCACCAGACACCAGATCTGTTGGTGTCTTGATATTGGACTTCCTAGCCTCCAGAACTGTGAGAAATAAAGGTTTGTTATTTATAAGCCACGCTGTTTACAGTATTTTTTTTGTATAGGAACCTGAATGCATTTCAGTTAGCCAGCCCAAAGCAAGATCTTACTGATATATTTTTTAATGTTTGCATATCTGAAAATGTCTTTATTCCACCTTCACATTTGATTTGTGGTTTGGTTGGATGCCTGTTTTAAATTCTGTTAACTTTGTTAGTTGAAAACACTCTTTCCATACTCAGTGTTCTGGATGGGAGTTTGGTGCCCATCTTTATTGTCCCTGATTTATGACATGTTTATTTGATTTTATTTCCTACCATCTATTTAATTTTTTCCTCAAGTTTTCAAAATCTTATTTAAATTTAAAAGAGCTTTTAATTTTATTGGTTTTGGTCACAGATGCCTTTTTTTAATAGGTGCAATTTCTTCTTGAAGAAGGCTTCCTTCATCAGTTGGTAAAAACAATATGTCTCTATGGTTGATTTAAATTAATTTCTGGGGAACCATGATGTCTAATGGCATTGCCACTTTTGCTGACTGGAATTTTGTTTTTAATTACTTGGACAGTTCTGGGTAGACAAAAAGAGTCTGGCAAAAGATAATTAAGAAATAGATACCTAGAAACTAATTAGATGTTGGTAAATTCCTCATCCTTTCTATACATTGGTTTAATTTCTATATGTATTCTATACACTCTCTTGGTCCTTTCAGGCTGCTGTAACAAAATACCATAGACTGGGTGGCATATAAAAAACATAAACTTACTTCTCACAGTTCTGGAAGCTGGAAATCCAAGATCAGAGTGCCAGCATGGTCAAGTTCTGGTAAGGGCGCTCTTCCAAGTGGCAGACTGCTGACTTCTTGTATCCTCACAGGGTGAACAGCAGAGAGCAGTAATAACCTCTCTGGTGGCTCCTATAAAGCCATTAACCCTGTCACCTCCCAAAGGCCCCACCTCCTGACACCATCACACTGTGGGGGTGGGGTTTCAGCATATGAATTTAGGAGGAACAATAACCCACACATGAAAGAGAGAGCAAGGAGAAAAAAAAGGAGAAAGAGATTTCTGGACGTTGGAAAAGATCAGTAAAGAAAAATGAGAACCATAGATTTTGAATATATTTATTTTTCTATAACTAGACTCTGTGCGATCACTGCTTCATTCTAGAAAAACTTGTTTGATTAGTCATTTTGTCATAAAACTTTTGAGTCCTGTTTATAGCAACTCGTTCTCTTATATCTATCCTCTAATACAACTCTATTTATACAAATGAGACCTTTGTTTGCTGTATTGCCTTGGGCTTACCTTCAAATGTTCTCATTCTTTATAATTTTGTTTCAAAAATTTCATACCTTATGTTTCAAAGGGGAAGTTGCAGGCTGTGAAGCTGTATTCTGATTTATGATTTATATTTTATTGCTTTGTTATCTATCCCTCAAAAGTAAAAACATGCTATATAATTGTGAGAGTGTGTACATGGATGTGTTTAATTTTGGTGCTGTATGTTTCCTATAGCACCCAAATTAAACACACACATTGTTAGAAAATATTTTAAAAAGAAATAATATAATTATATGACATCCTTTAGATTTCCAGAAACTCACAATTCTTCTGGAATGATTATGAGTTTATTTCCAAAAATTACTTTTATAATTTCACTTGCTGCTCAAGGAAATTTTGGTTATTGGCCTTATTAATATATATATTTTTTTCTATCAGAAAAAATGAGATTAATGAAATGTAATGATTTGCTAGCTTGGTGTTGGAAAGTTCTGTTTGTCCCATTAGAAGAGAGAAGTTACACATTTACAACAAGATAGTAAAATGATATCATGTAATATTTTGTGAAATCTTACATTTTTAAATGACTGTCCAGGAAATATGTTCTGGTTATTTTCCATTTACTGCTACATTTCTTTCCCTGGCCCTGAGGTCAGTCCAGGAGGCTGACCTTAACAGAATCATTATCTAAGTCTCCATTGTCATCTTGCTTTCAGTGGGCTTGGGAGGAGAGACAGTTTGGGTCCATGTTCTTGTTCTTACCTCAGTCAGCACTATTCTACACACAATGTCCATTATTCAATAAAAAGTGACAAAAAACCAAGGAAAATAATCCAATGTCTAGAAACAAAAATTCAACATTCATCTAGTTTAGATGTTGGAAATATCAGACATTAATTTTTAATAAAATGAAAAGAATATGTTAAAAGCTCGAGTAAGAAAGGTTGGCAGCATGCACAAAAAATGGAAATTTTAGCAGAGAAGTGAAACTGTGAGAAATATTTAAAGAAAATGGTAGAAATAAAAAACACACTAAGTCAAAAATCACTGATAAATTTTCCCACTTGAGACACACAGACCTGGTCTGCCTAAGAGTGAGGCTGCACCAGCACAGCTGAGAACATGCACACCACCCACCATCACCATATGTGTAATACATTAACATGAAATAAAGTAAGATTTTAAGCCAAGAATTATTGCTAAAAATAATCAGGGATATTTCACAATAAAAATGATCAAAACAGAAGAAATACATGAAAGAATATATAACCTTAAGATAACGGCTCAAAATCGCTGAAGAAAAATCTAATAGAGCTAAATGTAGAAACAGATATTTTAAAATTATTATTTGGAGATAGATGAAGATTTTCATGCACTTCTAGCTGAGAAAAATGACACATTTTTGTATAATATCAGTAAGGGTTTTTTTTTTTTTTTGAACCCTCATACCACTTTGAATCTTTCGGCACTTAGCAAATAGTAAGGGTGTTTTATTAGCCACCCACCATGACTACCTCCAATGGCTCCAACCTCCCTATATTCACAGTCTCGTATATTCCCCTCTAACATTTTATCAGAAATGATCTGCATGACCAATAGTATATGCAGAAGTAGTGTTACTTCAAACTGTAATCAATCCAAATGTCACTCAACTAGTGTATGGCTATTAAAGGCTGTATCTCTCTCTCTTTTTCTTTCTCTCTCTCTCTCTCTGATTTTATTAACGGCCAAGACTCAACAAACTAATTTTAAAATGAGTGAATTCTATTCTATGTAAATTATATCTAAATAAAGCTGTTAAATGTCACTAATTTTAAAAATAAATTAGACTACACTAAATTTAAGAATTTCTATTTACCAAAATACAGAATTAAAGTAGTGAGTGTATAAGACAATTCACAGATGGTGGAAGATTTCCCAGTATCTATATCCGAAACAGATATATATCCAGAATAAGGTAAATCGTTCATACAAATCATTAAGAAAAAAATAGTATCAACTTAATAAATAATATAAGATGCATTACTAAAATAAGAAACAAACAAAAACCAGAATATTTAAATGTTCATTTAGTGAAATATACTTGGCATCATTAGGCATCAAGGATAATAGTTTACAACTACAATATTATCCTACCACACTCTCCCAACAAAACATCTAAGATTAAAAGGGTAGAAAGTACTGATGTTATGAAAGATGTAGAACAAACTTGAAGTCTCATAAATTCCTGGTGAAAGTAAAAATTTGAACAACTATTTTGGAAAACTCTTTTTCAGAATTTCTAAAACTTTTGAGCAAAAGAAATCAGACACATATCACATGACACAATTTTTATAAATTTCCAAGATAAGCAAGTGAATCTATGGTGATAAATCTCGGGGAGAATAACTAAAAAGGTGCATGAAAGAATTGTGGATCACAGAAGTGGTGTGTATCTTGAGGAGCATAGTGATTTTCTGAGTATATAAAATTGTAATACATCATCAAGCTCAAAAATATGTTTTACTCAGCAATAACAAAGTAAGTAAACATTTTATTTTAAAAGACTAAATATAGGTTTAAGAAAATTACTCTATATAAGAAAACACGTTTTATCCAATTTTGTACTTTCCTCAAAATGAAGAATAAAGTGAGTAAAAAAGGAAAAGGAAAATTTTTTCTTTTTTAAAAAAAATTGTATCCCTGTATACATAACATTCAAATTTGATGAGGCAATATTTATATCGGGTACATTCTGAAAATGGATATTTAATTATTGGATTACAGCTTTCATTTATGATATAGTCATATTACAATTTGAGAGAAGTAAAAATTGAGAGTAAAATAGAAATGTATTTTAAGTGTAGTTGTAAGTCCAGTTTATTATAGAGCGTATCAAAATTAATATCATGTTAGAAGAAATTCTAACACTGAGCCGGGAAATCATTAAGCTTTTTTCTATATTCTCTGTATTCACTTGCTTTGATTAAAAGCTGTTAATTTATAGTCATTTCCTTTAATTAGATTTACATACTACATCCATTATTTTAAGATGTTGTTATTTTTTTTTCTGCATCTGATCATTCTTAAAGAAACATTTTTATTACAGTTACTTTTTAGAAATTTAACGTAAATTATTGAAGAAGCCCTTTCTTCTAAATGTTTCCTAGAATCAATATTTATATCATAATCACGGTGTCATCCAAGTAAATTAAAGATACATAAAAATTGCCTCTTAATCAAACAAAAATTGTAAATTTTGTTCTGAGAGACATGATCCCTACTTTGAATCTTTGGGAAATATTTAGAAATAAAAACAAGGTGAAGAACAGAAGAATACTTTTTCAACCTTAATGCCACATTTTTTTTATGATCAGTAAAGTGAACATATTAAGTGGTTGAAGCTATCAATCAAATAAATAAATATGTTAATAATAAAATGACTCATTAAAGAAATGCATAATAGACATTTTTAATTGATACAAGATTAATAAATGTATTTATAGAATAATTTCTGATTAAAGTGGTGATTTTATTGGACAATAAGAAAGCCTATTCATGATACAAAAGCTTGAAACATTTCAATAAATTATAAGATTCATTTTTGTAATCCCATAGTTGGCTTCTTTCTCTTCTCTTCTTTCAATTCAATACAAATTTTAACTTTGTAAGCAATAGGAACCTTAGATAGATTGATATTATGAAACACTATATTCAAGGAAGGACTAAGCAATATAATGCTATAGTCACGTTTTATTTTTTTTGGATTCTTTGTGACAGAAAGATAAAAGAAAAAAAATTACAGGTGCAGGTGAATAATAGCCTGTCAAAATGAACAAGGGAATGCTTGTAAAGCTGTGCTTTTATTTGAATTATTTATATAAAAAAGGAAAAATGAATTTCTTACAAATAATTTATTTTAACACATCGCACAAAATATGCTGCAATTTTTTTAACTAGTGCTCTATATAGACAAATAGGCTCTGTTATTGCGTTATTTCCAATATGAAAGGAGTAAAAACACACTTATACTTCAGAAATTCTTCAAAGAATAAAATTGGGGTGCAAAACTTATACAGACCTCATTGTGAGAAAGGGTAATAACATTTCTGTTAACTCCAAATTATCTTCAAGGAACAGTTGAATTACACATACCTGTTATTACTAGATTACAGATTACAATTTATTTTCAGCATGTGATGGGGATGAAGTGGTTCAGAACAAGAGGAGGCAAAGCCCTAAACCACAGGGCTTCGTCTGCAGTACATGTGAGGCATTGCCTTGGGAAATACTATGAAAGATTTGATAGGAGAACCATTTTCCAGCTATCAGTTTGCTAAAGGTGTGAGCCATTTTGGATGTGTAGTTACTTTTTAGAGTTATTTTAGGCACAAGATATGTAAAATAGTTATACAGCAATAAAATTTATCTGTTTCTTTTATTTCTTCCTTTCTTCAAGCCTGTAATGAATGTCCATGGAATTTATATTTCAAATTTCTGGAAATATAAAAAAGAACATTGGTGATTTACCAGTATACTTATCTTTTGTGGATAAATATTATAATTTGCCTTTAAGGTGTATTCTATCCACTCACACACTAACTGTACAGATTTAGACATTTTTTCCATAATTCTAGCTTCCAAATACCCTATGCATAAAAATTATTTTTCATACTTGAGTAATGAATAGAACTATATGAGTATGTGAATTAATTCTTTTCTAGGCATTTCCTCTCAGGAAATTGAGAATCGAGAGTAGACTGTGACTGAAGGACGTACAGGTCTCACGTGCTTTTAAAATTACAATAAAGAAAGGCTATACATTGGCCTTGAAAAATTACTATATAGTTATAGCCGTTGTTTCAATTAAATAAATCATACATTAGAGATTGTGCATTCTATATCAATTCAGTCCATAGCTACTTGCGTTCTCAGTTTACTGATATAATTAATAGATTGCGACAGAGAGGCTTCCTAGCAAAGTTCTTAGACTTCATTAGATCACAGACCACTTTGAGTATCTGAATAGACCATTGAGCCATCCTCCTAATAAATGCAGTGATATATACATCTGATCATATATGCAATTTCCACTGTTTTACAAAATTCTGTATAAAAAATCTCCATCAGTCAGGGTTCTCCAGGAAAAGATAAATAATAATTATGGATAGATAGACAGATAGGTAGATTTTAAGGAATTGGATTGGCTGGCAAGATCCAAAACCTCAAGGTAGGCCAGCAGGCTGGAGACCCAGGAGAGCTGATGTTGCAGTTCATGTCTGAAAGCCATTAGAATTTCCTTTTGCTTGTTGGAGATCAGGTTTTTTGTTCTGCTCAGGCCCTCAGCTGATTGGATGATGCTCAACTACATCATGCAGGGTAATTTACTTTACTTGATTTCTCTGATTAAATGTTAATTCCATCCAAAAATAGCCTCACAGAAACATCCAGAATAATGTTTGACCAAATATCTGGGCAGCAACTCAAGTTGAAACATCAAATTAATGATCATTAAGTCCACCCATTGTCCAGTTGTCACCCATATGCATTTTTAAACCATATTTAATCACCAAATAAAGACAACAATACAGTCATACTTTGCCTAACATGGTAAAACTATCCTGCACACACCCGAAAGCATACTAACAAAATTTAAATATTATGATATAAAGTCAGTACATCTTACGTTACATGATAAGGGGAAAAGAGACGAAAGAGAACAAAGATATTTGCTTAATATATACAAACAAATATACTAGTAATAGAATAAGGAAGAAATACTCATGACAGTTACACTCGTCATTTCTGCAGCTGGTCATATGGTTATAACTGATATTTATAACTACATTTTTCTACTACCCATTTTGTATTCCCCTTGCCCTCAAGAAGCATGTCAACTGGTTGTGCTATGTAACCCTAGACAGCCAGGCACTTTACTCAAAAAAGAATATCTCCCAGTTAAGTATAAGAATTAAACGGGATAATGAATGTAAGGCACATAAAGAGAAGTGTTTCATGTTCTCATTCGGCCTCCAGAGTAGTTGTAAAGTTAAGCATTAAATACATAAACATATATATATAACTACATAATTAAAGTATTCCTGATAAAAATAAAATGAAGTGTCTAATTAAATGGAGAGTTAGAGAAATTGTTCTGAGTAACACTTAAGAAGAAATGAGTTGAATGGGAATTAGGTAAAGAGTTAGGAAGAAAACCATTACAAATAAAGTGAACCATATATTAGGTCCTAATGCAGAAAAGAGCCTAACACATTCGAGGAACTGAAATTGTGTGTGTGTGTGTGTGTGTGTGTGTGTGTCTTGTGAGAGGAACAAGACCAGAATGATGCTATAAGTTAGGATAACACTAGCTGGTTGCGATGGTTAACTTTATGTGCCATATCGGCTAGGTTACAGTCCCCAGTATTTAATCAAAACCCTATTTGCATTTTGCTGAGGAGGTACTTTGTAGATACGGTCAGTATGTACAATCAGTATCTTCAGAATAATAACCTTGCCTTATGTTATTATAGTGTTCTGAGGTACAAATGCAGAAGTCTTCTGTTTACTACTTTTAAAATATGTAATCTCTAAACAAAAGTGTGCTGAATTGGGAAAGGGTATAAGTTGCTAATCTTAAGAATTAGAAATTTCCACAATTACTTTTATGTTTACGTTTAACATTTATACTAATGCTAAACCTATTTATAGAAAAAAAGTTATGCTCTTAAGTATATCACATCCTCAGTAGTCCTGGAGGTTATAATCACTGTTACTTTTCCTAAACCTGGAGAAATGTCCAGAGCTTTAGCACTTCCTATATTTTATGGGTGTGGAAGACAGTGTTCAAAATGTTTTATCTTCACTTGCTCTCACTTTGTTCCAGGGCAGTGGAATTCCATTTTACTCCGGAAAGACAAGAGACACCTAGATCTTAGAGAAAATAAAGCCCTAGCAGAGTCCTTGGGGATGTATCATGATTAGCTGAAGCCAGTACTAATAATCCCATTCCACATTTACAGTGGTTAGTCTAATGGTGTATTTATAATTCAGTGCTACTAATGAGGAGAAATCAGCTTTATTAGCTATTGAAAAAAATACTTCCCAAGGCAAATATTTGAAAGCAATTATCTTTATACTCTGCCCTTCATTACTACTATATACACTAAAGTGAAGGTTTGAAGCCAGTATTTTCTGAGGAATGGGTCAAAAGAATAACATGGATGTGATTGTTGAGTGACTGAACCAACAGTGTAATCATCCTCCAGATACGTTAAAGGGAGAATACATCTTCTTATGATTTGTGACACTTTCAGCTCTTCATCAAAAGTTCAAAAAATTAACAAACTTTTATATTGGTGCTGACAAAAGGAAAAAAGTTGATTCAGAAACTGTCTAATCCATTTTTCAGAATTATAAACTTTGATAACCAAGCAAAAATAATAAAGATGAGTTCTTGGTCTCAAGCTGTGTTTTTAGGGCTATGTCGGGAGAAAAACTGCCCAGTGTATTTAAGCTATTCACATATCATCTGTAGTCAGAATTTTACTAAATGGGGTTGTTTCGTGGAGCAAACACATTGTTATGCCAGAAAAAGTTGTGAAAATTTTGGCTTCACTACATGAAGCTGATTAGGGAATTTTTCACTTGAAAGTATCAGCTAGAAGTCTTGCCTGGCAATGTGGAAGCTAGCCATAAAAAACTAAAAACATATAAAATACATTGTAGGCAGCATGCCCTGACAAAAGCATCAAATTTTCTCATGGAAAAGGATCAAGATTTCTTGGTTAGAGAGCATGTTAATTATTTGGGACCATATCATGCAGAGATAATTGAGTCCTTCACAAAATGACTTCTGTGTTCCATATAAAGCCCTGTGGCAGCAATGATAGTTCCATGCCACATAATGAATTGGAACCGTATCTAAGCTGTCACTATTGCCCCACATCATTTCAAGTCTGCTTTAAGGATAGCATGACAGATAAGGTAATCCAATGGGAGTTTTTGGTGAAAATTCGACAGCAGCATCCATTATGTATCTTATTGTTCATCATGTCTAGAAAAGCACTTTGATGATAGAGAGCACATCTTCCTGGTTCAGTGCAGTATCCCCAGTGTTTTTAACAAGTGTATCTGATGAAAAGTCCTGTTGCATGAATTATTAAGTCAACATAGCATGCCCTATTAAAAAATGTTCTTGGTGTGCTTGTGTAAATAATGAAGTAGGTGTGTAAAATATAGATGATTAGTTATAAAACAAAGGGCATATTGTAAGCACTACCCTCCATGACTCTGTTTTGCTTTATCTTTTTCTAGAAATGTAGAATTGTCTAGATTGGATTTCTTACTCTAAAACAAAACAGAAGCCATTTTATTTTACTTTAAAGGATATATAAATTACAAATACAGTACATAGGTAAAGAAAACACATACAGCATATACATGTTAAAACATTAAATAACGTTAGGCAACCAAAGTAAAAATAAACCAGTGGGAATGCATCGAACTATAAAGCTTCTGCACAGCAAAGAGACCAATGAACACAGTGAAAAAACCTACAAAAAAGAACATTTGCATACTGTATATCTGACAATGAGTAAATATTCAAAATATAAAAGGAACTCCTACAACTCAATAGCAAAAAACTGTATAACACAAACCTGAATAAAAAAATGGCCAAAGGACTAGAAAAGATATTTTCCAGGAAAACTTCCAAATTGCCATCAGATTAAAAGATGCTCAACATCAGTAATAATCATCAGGGAAATGCAAATCAAACCACCATGAGAGATCACCTCACACATGTTAGGCTGGCCATTATTAAAAACAAAAAACTGTTAGATAGGATAAGGAAAAATTAGAATCCTGTGCATTGTTGGTGGGAATATAAAATAATATAGCCCTTATGGAATACAGTGTGGAGTTTACTTAAAAAGAAAAAAAGAGAACTACAACAAGATCTAGCAATCCCACTTCTCAGTATTTATTCAAAAGTATTGAAATCAGAATCTCAAGACATCTGCATTGCCATGTTCACTGTAGCACTATTCACAATAGCCAAGATATGGAAACAACCCAAGGGTCCATTGACAGATGAATGAATAAAGAAAGTGTAGTAGATATATACATTAGCATATAATTCACCCTTAAAAAAGAGGGAAATCCTGCAATATGTGACAACATGAATGAACCTGGAGGACATTATGCTAAGTGAAATAAGTCAGTCACAAAAGGACAAATACGTTATGATTCCATTTATATGAGGTATCTAAAATACTCAAACTCATAGAAGCTGAGACTAGAAAGGTGGTTGCTAGGGGCTATGAGGGGGAAATGGGGAATAGCTATTCAATGAGTATAAAGTTTCAGTTGTCCAGGATGAATAAGTTCTCGGAGTCTGCTGAACAACATTAAACCTACAGTTAACAATACTGTACTGTGCAATTAAAGTGTTGTTAAAAGGGTAGACATCATGTTAAATGTTCTAACTACAATAGAAACCTAACTATACTAAAATTAAAATTGAAAAAATAATGTACATTAAGTTGAATATACAATATTTCATGGGGGTGGATAAGTATGTAAGCATGAAGGATGGAGAGGGCTAAAAGATGACTCTTTGGTTCCTTTATTAGGATTTGAGTGTATCGTGGCACCAAATGGTAGAATTCTAGAAATGACAAGTCATGGTTTACAAAGTATGACCACTAGATATTTTTGGACTAACACTGAAGATATTTGCCATCTATCCAAATGTAGATGTCAAAGAGTTACTTAAATTCATTTATTTATTCATTCCTTCATTCTTTCAGAAACTACTATATACATGTATGCATGTATGAATTGATTGATTGATTGACGACCTTGTGTGTCTGGACACTGTCTCAAGCATTGGGGTTAGAGAAAGAATTCATTCAGAGAGAAACATCTTTGTCATCCAGAGAGAAAAACTGTTACTTAGGTTGTCAAAGACACAGGAATGAGAATGTTTTGAGATGCAAGAAGTTGTAAGCATTGTTGATTATTGCTGAAAATTCAGATGATGTAGGAACCCAAAAGTGCCATTGAATTTAGATGCATATAGGACACTGTTGACCTTGGCCAGAGCAATATATATAAAGAAATGGAGGTGGGGGCTGGATTGTGATTGTCCAGAATTTGAGCACTTTATACTGGCAGCTATAACTCATAGTTTGCTTTGTTAATTACACTATTGAAGATTAAAATATTTAGTCAAGGAAGCAGAGATACTAGGCTTTCAGTGAGGCATGAGAAAGTCCTATTTATTTCTTCAACTTCTTGATAATGTGATATTTGGATATATGGAGTGCTGATTTCTGGCATGGAGAACAGGTAAAATATGCAACCAAATACATAAAGCAAAAATCAAAAATGCTGGTCTCTCAAATGCTAGATAAAATGGCACAAACCGCAGCTTGGGTCAGAGTGTCCTAAAAGAGCAAATTATCCACTATATTCTGAAAATTACTTTTTAGCAATTGCTTTATTACTCTAGTGCTTCAGTTTCATCTTTTATTACAGCAATTAATGAAAAGTCTATATTAATCAATGAGTCAACATTTATTTTGTACAAATAGAACAAGCAATTTCAAGTTTTTTAATATCAAACATCACACTGATTCCTTGATATTTTTTATTCCAGTTCCTAGCAAAATTAAAAGAAACAAATTTGTTTGGAATTCTGGGTGTCCTGCAGTTATTTTGGTGGACAGTTTTTCTCAGCAAAGAGAGACTATTATGTATAGATAATTTATATAATTAATTCATATTGATTATATCAATATATATGATATAAATATCTAACATATTGCATATACTTTATTTTATGTGGAAATGTGTATACTGTATTAAATATCATGTAACCCATATATGTGTGAAAAAATATGGAATATAATCACCTAGTTTTGACTAAGCAATTTATATCTAGTAAAGATGATAACTTTGTGTTTTCTAAAGCAGTTTAAGATAGGATATAAAAGTGAGTTGGCTAGTTATTTGGTTAGTTCTGTGAAAAGCAGCTATAATTCTAAATTTTCATCTCTCTTAATTTTGTAATGCATAAGAGTACATGTAAATTGATAGAACAAATATTTCTCCTGTTTCTATAGTTTATAAGTTATGAATACTTATAATATCATGTCCCCTCTATTGGCCTGTAAGTTACATACCTTTTTACAATTATTTGTTTATTCTCTTTATTATTAAACATGTATTTCCAATTTGTCAAGCCCAGTGCTAGTTAGTACATTCCCTTTTTTTCCAGAATAATTCAAAGGCCATGAAAAATTTATATCTAGTTCACCCTATTAAATTAATATGTCATTGTCATTCTGTATTTCAGTACTAAATACTTTATTTAATTTCTACAGAATACTGTTAGGCAGTCATAATTAATTTAAATTTACTGAAATGGTTTTCATTTCCATTGCCCTTCATTCCTCTCTGTTTTTATTGTTGTTTAAACCTGTTGCTATGACATTTTATCTTTGCTAAGTCTAAATTTAGGATTCCCATTGGTGCTGGATTGCTCTCAAACTTTCACTCAGATTTTGTTTCCATAACACCTCTATTTCAAGATAAGAATTTTTTATTTTATTATTAATATCAAATAATTCATTTTTAAGATATTGCTGTGCTCTTTTATGTTTCAGTCGCCTAACAAACTCTTCATTTCATATTTTATCTCCTTTATAACTCTGGTATCTGAAACCCCTACAGGTCTATTTCTATTGACCGTTAGCCTTGCTGGTTGTTATTCAAAATTTTATTTCTCCTCATAGGCCCAAGTCACTTAGAGTGTGGAAAGTGCATTTAAAACATGTTTCCAAGTATTGAACAGTAATAAGATGTTATTTTCCTTCTGATATAATGTATTTGCTTATTCCAGACATCTCAGGCCATTAATAAACCAAGGTCATGATATTTTAATTTCAAGAGTTAGAGTAATTCAAATCTAGTGTTTGGAAAATTTGTGGCAGACTCTTTCAGGGTCACAAAATAAAGGTTTTGGGAGTGGTGATTAGCAGATATCCCCTGCATGAATAAGTCTGGGCTCCAAATTTTGTTCTCATATTCCTATGAGGCTCATAAAAGCACATCTCAGGTTGTCTGCTGCCTCTTTCATAAAAGGCAAATGTACACTGGGGAGAAAGTCCTAAATGCTAGACTCATCTCAGAATATATGTTGTTTTCTTCCCTGGGAAGATGGCCTAGACATTCTCAGCAATTTTGTTAGCTCTTTGAGGGCTACAAGCAACTTTTAAATATCTATATCGTCCAGGTTTCTTAATTGCCTTCAGTAGAATTGGTCTCAATGATCTGATCCACCATTACCAGATATAGAAATCTTACATATTCTTTGTAGGAAAAAAGAATCTGCCATTTGCCTGTATATAATAAAAGAAAAGAAAAGAAAAGAACTTAGATAAAAAATAACTTGAAAAGGAAATGTTCACAGTCTACTTTTCTTGTAATTTCTCAAGAGTTTGTCTGCAATTGAACCACTTTATTTCTTTCACAGTAGCCAATATAGTGTTTTATATGCAATAGATACATTTTATGAAAATAGGCAAGTTGAAATATCATATGTTGCCAGAGTTTTAAAATCTTTGTGCACTATTATTATTTTACATGGACATTAACTTTCATTAAATGTCATGATTTTTTTAATAAAGAAAATATGTTAGAACTCGAAAGAAGTAAGAACTTTAATAATTAAATCTGCTTAACTAAATTTCCCATGCAGTTCAAGGAGAAACAATATATATAATGAAATTCTATGTATTTTGGGGGAAGTTCTCGTGACCTAGTAGCAACATAGGCTTCAGAACTATTATATGATTAATATTTCTTTTAAAAAATCAAAGAAAGAAAAAAGTCATTCAAGATTAGATTAATTTATTCTGATTATCTACTTCATGAAATTTGTGGCTTGAGGTGAACATATTAGAAAATTTAAAAGGACAATCTCATTTCAAGGTATATACCCCAAAATAATTAAAAATAGGAACTCAGGGGCTTCCCTGGTGGCGCAGTGGTTAAGAATCCGCCTGCCAATGCAGGGGACACGGGTTCGAGCCCTGGTCCCACATGCCACGGAGCAACTAGGCCCGTAAGCCACAACTACTGAGCCTGCGCGTCTGGAGCCTGTGCTCTGCGGCAAGAGAGGCCGCGATAGTGAGAGGCCCGCGCACCACGATGAAGAGTGGCCCCCACTCGCCTCAACTAGAGAAAGCCCTCGCACAGAAACGAAGACCCAACACACCCAAAAATAAATAAATTAATAAATAAATTAATTTAAAAAAAAAAGGAACTCAAAGAGGTATTTGTAAAACAATGTTCATAGCAATATTGCAGTAAGTCCCCCACATACAAACCTTCAAGTTTTGAAATTTCAAAGAGGCAAACATGCGTTCTTGTGTCCAATCAAGTAAGTTAGTTAATGTGTCCGGCGTACATTGTCACATGCGTGCATCCTCTACTAGTAGCTGTGCTTTTGTGTACTTTACTGTATAGAGTACAGTAGTACAGTATCTTTATTTCAAGCCCAGGATATCCAGAAGCAAGGGTAAAAGCAGCAGTGATGTAGCTGGTACTGCTGAAGAACCGAAGACATTCATGACGCAGGAAATGGCAAGGGGATTTTCTTTATTTGAGGAGGCACTGTTAGTTTTTGAAGCACTGGACCCAGATGTAGAATGGGACATGAAGATTGTAACAGCCGTTCAGAATGCAATCCAGTGCTACTGTGTCATCTATGACGAGGAAAAAAGAGCTACTACCCAGACATCATTGGATCATTTTCTGAAAAGGGTAAATAGAATTTAATCCAGCAGGGAACCACAATCTGTGCCATCAACTTCAGGCATGAGTGAAATTGCAGCTTGCCCTCCGTCTCCTATTGCTGACGATCCTTCAGTTCTACCATCTCCCACTTCCTCTCCCTCCTCCAGTCAGTAACTCTTCTTGCCTGTTCACTCTGTGTCAGCCCCTGGATGCCAGCTGTTGTACTGTACTACTGTACTTTTCAAGGTACTGTACTGTAAGGCTAAAAATGTTTTCTTTATTTTTTGTGTTTGTTTTTTATGTATTTATGTGAAAAGTATTATAAACTTATTACAGTACAGTACTATATAGCCGATTGTGTTAGTTGGGTACCTAGGCTAACTTTGTTGGACTTATGAACAAATTGGACTCACAAACGCTCTCTCTAAATGGAACATTTTCATATGTAGGGGACTTACTGTATTCACAATTGCCAAATGTAGAAAAAACCAAATGGCTGTTGATGGATGAGTGGCTAAACAAAAGTTAGTATAAAAGTACAATGGAGGGCTTCCCTGGTGGCACAGTGGTTAAGAATCCACCTGCCAATTCAGGGGACACAGGTTCAAGCCCTAGTCCGGGAAGATCCCACATGCCGCAGAGCAGCTAAGCCCATGCGCCACAACTACTGAGCCTGCACTCTACAGCCTGCGAGCCACAACTACTGAGCCCGCATGTCTAGAGCCTGTGCTCCGCAATAAGAGAAGCCACCACAATGAGAAGCCTCTGCACCGCAACGAAGAATAGCCTCCGCTCGTCGCAACTAGAGAGAGCCTGCGTGCAGCAATGAAGCCCAACACAGCCAAAAATAAGTAAATAAAGTAAAAATAAATAAAAACAAACAAAAAGTACAATGGAATATTATTCAGCCTTAAAAAGGAATTCTAATATATGCTACAATGTAAATGAGCCTTAAAGATATTATGCTTAGTGAAATAACACAGATGCAAAAGGGAAATATTGTATGATTCCACTTATATAATCATTGGAATATTACCCAGCACTAAAAGAAATGAGCTTTTAAAAGGTTTTTATGAATAAAAAGACATAGAGGAAATGTAAATGCATATTACTAAGTGAAGAAGCCAATCCTAAAAAGTTACATACTGTATGATTCCAACCATATCTTATTCAGGAAAAGGCAAAACTATCAAAACAATAAAAAGATCAGTGGTTGCCAGGGATTCAATGATGAGAATGAATAGGCAGAGCATAGAGGATTTTTAAGGCAGTGAAAATACTCCCTACAATACCATAATTATTGATATGTCATTATACATTTGTCCAAACACATAGAATATACTGTAATACACCAAGAGTGAACTGTAATGTAAACTATGGACTTCGGGTGAATACGATGTATCAGTGTAGGTTCACCAACTGTAAGGAATGTACCACTGGTGGGGGATGCTGATAATGGTGGAGGCTATGCTTGTGCAGGGAAAGGGGGTATATAGGAAATCACTGTACCTTCCTCAATTTTTTTGTGAGCCTAAACCTGCCCTGAGAAAATAAAGTCAACTACTGAATAAAAAATATTTTCTCCCCCACTTGGTCTGGGGAGTATAAAAATTTAATTAATTATCCCAACCTGTCTGTTTATAGTGAGGAACGATTTGATTCCAAAGGAAAATAGAAGATACTGGTACCATTAGAAGAACAAATATATCTTTTTCCAGTAAAAATGACAGAACTGTACCCTTGACATATAATAGGGGAAAACAAAGACAGTGTCCCTAACATTAAGGAGCTCACAATCAAGTTAATATTTTGTGTAATACCCAATGCATTTGTCTTTATTCATGTTTGCCTAACATTATATCATTACATTGGAAAATATTCCTTGAAGGTATCGATAATACTTTTTAAAGGGATACACACACGCACGTGTGTGAGTGTATATATGAGTTTGTGTATGTTTATACTTTTAGCTATGAATTTATCTACAAAGAGATTGATTCAATAATCTGGGCAATTCAAATTAGCATTTTCCTACTATTGCATGAATCAATATGAAAAGTATTCTTTAGAACATTCAATAAGGAGAATGAGCACAACTGCATTTCCACTTAAAGGAGTAACCATGTAATATACGGCCAGCCTTACAGTGTTGGTTCATAGCACGAGGTGCCTGGACTAACAGCGTCACTTACACCTGGGAACTTGTTAGACAGGCCGAGTCTCTGGCCTCCCTCCACACCCACTGAATTAAAATCTCTGGTTAGAACCCAGCAATCTGATAATTTTTTATGGAATACATTTTCAGAAATATTGCTGTCCAGTTTCAAATAAAAGAATAAGTAAATCAAACTGTTTATTATGGAGAGAAATTCAACCTCCATCCGTAAATTAATTTCAGAATACAGTTTGTATATTTTATTTGAGAAACAAAGCATTATTTCATCCACTGCACTAATATAATGTTACAGAAAAAGATTTAGACACATATCACATTCTTAGATATACTGGAAACTTAACAGCGAATTGTGACTTTCTCTAAAAATAAAAAGGAACTTGAGATATTGATGACAATAAAATAATTTGGGGTAATATATCCACACATAAAAATTATGTTTTTTAACTGTATATATTAAATTGCAAGGTTGAAAATTATGGCCTATAATAGAAGATGTCATCTTTATTTCTAAAAGTAGAAATTTAAGAAAGTAACTGAATTAAAATATTAATATGTTGTACATAATGTTTTTGTAAAAAAAATAAGGGTTACCTAATGGAAAAGACATGAGACTGGTTCTCAGGCACATGGCCAGATGGCTTTTCTTGCTCTGCCACTTACCAGTTTATGAGTTTGAGCAAGTCGTCTAACCTATAACCTCTATGTGACTAGACTCTCACTATAACATCATGTAATTAGATGATGCACAGATTTTTATTTAACACAAAATATTTGAGGAGATAGAATTTCAGGTTAAAGAGAGTGATGTCACTGAAAGGCAAGATATACAGGCCAATATCTGGAAGAAGAGATTGCTCTGGATTAGCATCCCTAACAGTGTTAGATCTCAGAAAGCTAAAAGCCTGGAAGGGCATAGACAAATGGTAAAAAGAAAACAGAATACAAAGTAAAGAAGGGAGGGAGGGAGGGAGGATAGACATTTTATATACATTGGGTTGGCCAAAAAGTTCGTTCGGGTTTTCTGTAGCCTCTTATACCCAATATGTGTGTATATATATTTTTAAACATATGTTTAGGATAACAATTCTTCTGGTTTAAAATGACCTCCAATTAATTTACATTTATGTGGGTGAATATTTAGTCAATTTTAGCTCAAACTGTCTATGAAGACCAATTCTCATGAAGGCATCCGGCTGCAGACTTAACGTAGCTACTTAGTGATCTTGGGTGAGCATGTTGCTCTTTGGTGCTCCACTAGTCTCAGGTTTAAGATTATACTATAATCTGGTCCCTAGGTGCCCAGGATCCATGCCCATTAAAACATTATTTGTCCTACCTAGTGCTATTTTTTTTTTTTTTTAATTTTAATTATTTATTTTTGTCTGTGTTGGGTCTTCGTTGCTGCACGCGGGCTTTCTCTAGTTGCGGCGAGTGTGGGCTACTCTTCATTGCGGTGCGCAGGCTTCTCATTGTGGTGGCTTCTCGTTGCGGAGCATGGGCTCTAGGCACGTGGGCTTCAGTAGTTGTGGCTCGCGGGCGCTAGAGCACAGGCTTACGGGCTTAGTTGCTCCGTGGCATGTGGAATCTTCCCGGACCAGGGATCGAAACTGTGTCCCCTGCTTTGGCAGGCAGATTCTTATCCACTGCGCCACCAGGGAAGCACAGTCCTTTTTTTTTTTTTTTAAATGTCTCTATGCATGTATAATATTTGAGGTCTATACCTATCTGTATGCAATGGCCCTCTGTGATTTTCTTATTCTTACCCCAGGACTTTTCTAGTTAACTGGTTGCTTCACTGTTTCTACATCCCCATATTGAGGTACCTATTTCATATGCTGGGGTGAGGGGGGCCACTACGTTTAATTCATCATTTGTTAAGCCTTCCTAGATTCTCTATTCATCTGCTGCGATCTATTCCCGTAGAGGCTGACTTCTTTGAACCATATTCTCTAGATTCCCGTTCCATGTATTTTTAAGTTGTAATCAGCCAGTGAGTTGCACCAGCAAGAGGTCAGAATGCAAGGGGCAAGGGAGTTTACATAATTCCCCTTTGCCCCACCCTCCCTGTCTAAGCAAGGTTTGGCCAGTGGCTGCATTCCTCTATAGCAGCAGCCCCTCTTGGAAGCTCCATTTTTACATTTCTGTTTCCCCTGACTTTTGTCACGTCTCCCTTCCTTGCACCTTAACCCCATGGTGGTAATGGCTCCCACCTTAACCCCATGGTGGTAATGGCTCCCTCTTGTTATTTGTCCCTGGTGCTTCACCTCATTGTTTGGTTCCCTTAAACTTCATGAAATTCCCCTAATTCTCTTGAGTTTTCCCATCACTTTTTATGAAGAACTTGACTAGCCACTTTGTTAGTCATCTGTCAATGCCATCAACCATTTGTGAATTATTATGCAAGTCCAATAAGATCTCTACCTTAATTAGCATGCACTAACTTCAGGTTATATTTCGGGAAAAAAAAAGAAGTAATCCACATTAATTGGAAGGCCATTCAAACATATGTAACATATTTACCACTCTTGGTTCCTCATAAGGGATTTTCACTTACAGAGAAAGCTAGGATCACAAGCTCTAAATTCTCCTGGGTCTCCTCTTCATCCTCTCTTCTCCTCCCCTAACTACTTGCTCTTTCTATTCTCCTCTTTTATTAATAGAAGATCCTCTATCATATAGTTTTATAAGTATCAGTCCTCTGCTTCTTTATGACAAATAAGATAAAGGGACTTCAAAAAGGAAAGAAAGGAAAAACAATCCCAGTGAAAAAGCAAAACATCGTGATATATTTTTTAAAAAGATCAGAAGATATGAATTTTGAGATGTAACATTCATAGATGTGATGAAGAATTTATTGTCTTGGCCAGGTCATTACAGGAAAAATTAAAATCACTGTACTCGATAAGATTAAAGAATTACAAGATCAGAGTGTCATATACATGTACATGTGGCTTACAAAAAACTAAGAAAAGGAAAATGTGAGCCAGATGCTTAATTTCTCAAAGATATAGGGATATTGTGGATATTAAAAAAAACAGCTTTATTGAAATATAATTCATACTATTTCATACAGTTATACAGATATAATTCATACATACCAAGCAGTTCACCCATTTAAAGTTGTACAGTTCATTTGTTTTGTTATATTTATAAATTTGTGCAATCACTATGTTAATTTTAGAATACCTTCATCATTTCAGGAAACTCCATACCTGTTAGCAATCATTCCCCAATTTCTAGAGTCTCTGTAGCCTAGGCAACCACTAATCTACATGTCTATACATTTGTCTATTCTGTACATTTCATAAAAGCAGGTAGCTTCCTTCCTTTACCACCTCATATAGTCACTATGCAGATATGATGTAATTTATACATATCAATTAAAATTTAAAGCATGTAAGTCAAAGAGTGAGAATAGGGATAAGGTAGAGCATAAGCATAAATGAGGTCATTCACTGAAAATGTTCTAAATGGAATACATTTTGATTTTCTTATTTCCTTTAGAATAGATTTGGGTTATGTTATCAGTAGTTCCAATAGCTCAGTCATGTTTTTATTTAGATGCTATTTTTCCATATTCTTTCACTTCTACCATTTAATTTCATATATATCCATATGACTTGCATATTATGTGTGTGTATATATATAATCTTATTTGGATGATTTATGTTTCTTACTCATAAAGTCTGGCATAGAATTAGTAAGTGCTTCATTTTGTTGTTTCTTCTAACAATCAGTTTTGCAGTTAAAGAACTGTGCACAGAGTTCTTACTGTACATTAGTATTTACATATTTCTTCATCTCTGTCCCTATCTACTTCACCCTTATTATTTGACAAAGATGAAATATAAATAAAAGAAATCAATAGTCATTCTCAGATACAAATATAAGGAAGATGCAATGTGTATAGCTTTATGAGATTTTTCTACACCACTGAACAGTTTTGATTCTACTGTTTGGTATGAATGTCATCAGCAAAATGAAGTATGACCAGATCAATCTTTGCTTTAAATTATTTCCAAGAATACATTTAAAAATTTAAGATTCTCTTTCATATTTATTGATATTTTAGTATTCTTTCTTTGGTCATTATTCTCATATCAGAATTTTCTTAGACTTCTTATTTCTTCAACCCCATCTGAATATGACATCATTCTAGTGCAACTGTGATAAAAATTTCAGTTTTTAAACCAATCAGTGGCAAATATCCATTAAAGCAGAATATATTTTTCTCACTGCTATTTTGGGAAAATAAATTTCATAGCAATTTCCTATGTTGAGGTAATTTTGCACGTGTGATAAGGTGATATATTGGGAAGAGGATCAAACATATGTCTGGCCAGTTTACTTCCATAAATATTTTCAAAGTGCCTATGGTTGGTTGGACATTTAATGCTAAGTGCTATGGGTTAAAGAACATGAAAAAGATAAATCTTACCTTGAAGTGCTTACTGTGCTTCAGGATGAATGCCTGATACTTGAACAAATGTTACCACAATATGGTGAAGAGCTTTCATAAGCTGTTGCTGAAGCATAAAAAAGGGCAGTTCTGTCTTTTTTTTTCCTGGTGCACAATATAGTGATTCAATATTTCTATACATTTCAAGATAATAACCATGATAAGTCCAGTTACCATCTGTCACCATACAAAGATATTACATAATTATTGCCTTTATTTCCCATACTATACCTTTCACACCTGTGACTCATTCATTTCGTAACTGGAAGTTTATACTTCCTTATCTCCTTCACCTCTTTGTCTCATCCTCCCAGCCCCCTCCCCTGTGACAACCACGTGTTCTCTGTGTCTGTGACTCTGTTTCTATTTGTTATGTTTGTTCATTTGTTTTGTTTTTTTAGATTCCATATATAAGTGAAATAATACAGTATTTGTCTTTCTCTAGGGCATTGCTGTATTATCTGTGCAATTGGAAAAGGATTATTTAAGTAATAATCCATGACCTCTGTTTGGAAATATAAATAATAGTTAATGAGGTGAATATGAGTGTGAAAGGCACAATTTTTTCTGGTAAAAAATCAGAATGAGTAGAAAAAAAGAATTGAAAAACAACATAATGCAGGTGGGAAATTGCACTGTTTTGTTAGTGATCACTGAAATGTAATTTAGAGAGTAAAAGGTAACCTGGTTTCTGGCTTGAATTTAGTCTTCCTAAAACTCAATTTTCCTTAATATTTAAAATTGTGATATTAGTGGGTTTTCTTCCTAATTCCAGAGTTATTTTGTCATAAAATAAATAAATAATGAACTATTTCTTCACTGGAGAATCCCCATTAGATGTAAGTTGTTAATTCCACAATTGTTTATAAGGCATGAAGTGTTATTGCCAAAAATAAAATCAGTGGTTTTATACATGATACACTTCTTATTCATATACAACTGTTATAAATTGTAATTAAAGTCTCCGACTACTCCATAAGTTAGTTGAAATATTTTACATATAAAAGGAAAATTTATATATTATTTATTAATACCTGCTGCCAGCCATTTTTTTTAGGAACAGTGGGTATTTCCACAATACATGACCACATGGAGGTTACCTATTAGCAAGTGAGAAAAGCGGATAATAAAATAATAACTTATATAGTAAGTTAATGTAGAAAATTTAATGCGTAATAAAATAAAAGGAAGTACTACGGGAAGCAGTTCAATTTTAAATGGGAAGGATAGGGACATCTTCACTGAAAGGTGACTTTCATGCAGAAGTTGGAAAAATATGAAGAAGAAGATTATGTGTCTGAATCAGGCAAAAGGATAAGCAAGAGCAAAGCCCTTGAGGCAGGAATGAGTGAGGTGTGTTCTAGGAACAGTGCTGAGGCCCATGTGACTCACCTGGAGTAGGTGAGACAAAGAGTAGCAGGAAAAGAAGTAAGAAAGAAAGAAAGAAGGGCAGATGGTTTCTGGCAATTAGGGAAGTGTTGGGTTTTTTTTCCTTTTTGTTCTCCAGAAAACTGGAGAACTTTGAGCTGAGGAGTGCATGACAACGTACTTTAAAAGATCAGTTGGAGTGTTGTATTGGGAATGCCATGAAAGCAGTCAAGGGTAGAACTGGTGGTACAGTGAATAGATGTTTTACTAACTGTTGGAGCAGCAGCAGTGGTCTTGGATTTCAATTCATGACCAAACTTATGAGAAAAAATAGGATTTACTGAGAACCCAATTTGTATAGCTAAGGAGTACAGGAATATAGCATGCTTAATGGCAGCCTGGTGGGAGACATAGACCTCTACCATGGGATGTATGTAACCGAAGGAGGATTACCTCAACTCTGGGAAGCTATCAGTCTGAATGTTCCTTCTGCTTTCATGACTTCCATTACCTGGTCCAACTGAATTTAACCAATTTCAACTTACTTTCAATAACTTGCACTTGTTAGTTACAGTTAACTGAATAACAGGTGCTGGATTACATACATAGTGTGCAGAGTGGAATTCTGATTTATCTTAGAAACAGTACACTAACCTTAGGATCTCCTTAAATTAGTGTAGCAAGAAGGATTCCACCAAAGATTAAAACCTCAAATGTTCCTGAAGCTAGAAGAAACACTACAGGTCTTAAAAGACGTTTTTCCTCCCCCCCCAACCCTATTCTAACCACATTTAAGATGGAACCTCAGAAGATTTTTGGTAATTTAGTGGCCTAACTCATAAAACTCAAGTGGCTTGGTACTTAGTCTTAAAAGTCTTCCTGGATGGGAATTTTACAGAATCTCTTAAGTAGCTGCCTTTTATGATTAGTACATTAGAACCACTCCAAACAAACATTTGTTATTTTTCTCTTCTTATAATATCTCCTATTATAAAAAGCAGTCAAGGCAGCTCATGAGCAAACAATACCAACCAATCAACAAACAGGAAAAATACTATCCAAGTTTCCATTGCAATATTAGCAAACAGCAACTTCCGAGAAATTACAAGCTAGCAATTATCATTCTGGAGAGTAAAATGCCAGCTTCCCTCTCTTTGGGTCAACCCCAGTTTCTGTAATTTTCTTCCCCACTCCTCATTTAGTTTAATGGGGAAGAGACTTACGCAGTTGAGGAGGTATGTGTAATTGCTACAAATTCCTTCCTTCATGAACATATCTTTGAAATTTCTGTTATTCTGTCATGTAGAATTATTTAGGGGTTAACAAGGCCAGACAGGTTTTGCTGTCTATGAAAATATCTTGTATAGTCATTAGAAACAGGGTGCAGTCATCTCCCATTGTCTTCAGCTTTCAGCTAAAATTCTGAGATTATAAAATATACCATTTTCGACATTCCAAAATAATACCCTTGACCATACTTATAAAGTAATTGCATTTACTAACCTTTCCAATCCATGTAACACACTGCCTTTTCCTATGTCTTAAAAATACACAGAATGGAAGATAAGTAGGGTAAACTTGCCTCTTAATGATGAATGCTGTGCTTCATCAAACACTTAGTAGAATTAAAGACAAGAAAGAAAAGTCAAATTATTTGCAAAGTTATCAAAGTATAAATATTTTGCCTGTAAAATATGCAATAAAAATCTCACACTTCAAAGAATACAATAAATTGGATTCCATTACATTTTTTCAACACTTGTAAATGGCACTTTCTTCTCTCAAGAATCTCATCATCATGACTCACACAAATCTACTTAGTTAAATGATAAATCACTCTGTGTAAAATAAGAAACTGCTTGCCAGATTCTTGTTTGTAATTTCTTTTGTAGTAGACTTTCTTGCACAGTTCTCAATATATGTGCCATGGTTTAGAGACCAGAATACATAACACATATCATGATATGTTGGTACTTTTAGGTAACTAGTTCTTGTACAATATAGTCTTTGGCAATGAAATATTCAAGTAGACATTTACAAAATCAATACCTCTATTAGTTTCTGGAATCAAACCTCTGGCACGTAAAAACTAAATAATGACTAGAGTCATATAAATTAATGTGCCCATTTCACTTAAAAATATAAATTATTTCTAAGAAAATATCTAAAAAAATATTAAAAATTATATTCAAATGTGTCCATATTGAGAATCTATTAGTACTTTATATTTATTCAATTATGCCTTTGCAAAAATTAAAGTTTAGTTATACATGTAATTGACTAATTGAGGGAACATTTAAAGGGCATTTAATTACTATATAGCGAAAGGTACAAATAATTAGTTCATTAAGAAAATAACGTGAACCTAACTAAATCAGTAAAATATATAATTTTCAAGTTTTTCTGCAGTTTCTACTTAACTCTAAATTATTCCTACTCCAGGACCGGGTTTAACTGGGGAATAAAATATGAGTTTACTTTTCTCATATTAAAATCGAAAGGATTATGTTTAACAAAACTATTTCTTTGAATTTTCAAATGTTTCCTAATAAAGGTATTTTATTAATGACTAATTTTATTAATGACTAATTTTATAATATGACTAATGCTGTACAAGTATTTTTCTGTTTTTGTTTGTCTAAATTATAAGTAATCTATATGACAAAAGATGAGTATCAGCTGTTTATACTACTGAGCAGAGAAGGATCTAAGTTATTTACAGTGATTTTGAAACTCTTCATATGTTTTGATCCAATATGTGCATATTTGCTTGGATAAATGTGGTGTTGAAAAGAGTCAGAGCAATAATACCATTTCCACAGACATAAACAGCATCTCAGTGGGGAGAGGAAGAAGATTCTATCCAGGAACCACAGAGAATATTTGGAGAGTGGAGAGTATTCATTTTCTCTCTGTGACTCAGACAGTAGATATTACAATTTTTTCTATACTCTTCCCACAAAAAAATCTATATGCAAATCCTCAGGGAAAGAAAAAAGTTGCATGTCAAAGAATTTTTAAAAATATATTGACTGTACTTCAGTTTTTAAATTTTTAAAAAATAGGAAAAAAATATACATCTTATACCTATTCTGCACAAACATATTAATGTGAACCAACAAACTTGTTATAGGGATAATGCTCAATGACCTTTATTTCAGAAGTCTTTGGATTAAGTTTTCACCCTTCTTGGATTACTAATTACTGTGGGCTAACAAAGTATATTTTCAAAATTATATTCATAAATTATAACTGTTTAACTAAAATATATTCAAAGACTGCAAATGGGTCAAGAATTTTTATAGGCAATGGTGATAGAAACCTTCTTGTAATATGGTTTATACTATAATGAATATCTCACATTAATAAAGAGAACAATGTTAGCAATTATCTGCTATAATTAACAGATTATTCAGTTATAATTGTGTTCAAAATAAAAGGATTTTGTATCTTTAAGTGACTGAAAATCCGGAAGTAGCTTTGGTATTGAACAAGACATTGGTTCAGATAGAATGACCACAAACTCACTTGTATTCCTTTCTCACCTTTACACCTGGGTTTTTTTTTGGAAAGCAAGGAGGATGGAAGGCAACACAGTGAAAAATTATATAATTAACATCTATTTCTTGTATGGTAGTAAAAGTAAAGAAATACCCAAGAATGAATTGACTCTGTTTAGGAGGATCAAGGATAAAAACAAAGAGGAAAAATTACTTGGATTGGGTAGCTGAATAAAGTGAAAGAAGTCGTGGAATCACAAACACAATATATGTGCAATATACACTCACACACATATATACATCTTTGATACTACACATGCTGTGTGTGTGTGTGTGTGTGTGCACATGTGTGTGTATTAGAGAGAGAGAGAGAGAGAGAGAAAGAGAGAGAGAGAAGGAGAGAGAGATTACTGGCAGAGTTGGAGATCCTTAATAAAATTGTGCTATAATTCAATATATGAGAAAATTCAGTGTTGCTAAGACATAAGGGTAGAATTTAGTTCTAACATTTTCTGGCTGTGAGTGTTGGATGAGTTATTTAAATTTTTCACTTGTCAGTTTCCACATCTAAAACATGGTAGTAATAATGAATAACTCCCTCAAAGAATTGTTGTAATGAGAAAATAAATTAGTATTGCTAAAGTACTTAGAATAGTTACTGGCAGTAATAAATGCCATATGGCTGTTTATTATTAACATATCAGTGAATTTTTTTTTTTTTTAATTATTTATTTATTTTCATTTATTTATTTATGGCTGTGCTGGGTCTTCGTTTCTGTGCGAGGGCTTCCTCCAGTTGCGGCAAGTGGGGGCCACTCTTCATCGCGGTGCGCAGGCCTCTCACTATCGTGGCCTCTCCTGTTGCGGAGCACAGGCTCCAGACGCGCAGGCTCAGTAGTTGTGGCTCACGGGCCCAGCCGCTCCGCGGCATGCGGGATCCTCCCAGACCAGGGCTCGAACCCGTGTCCCCTGCATTGGCAGGCAGACTCCCAACCACTGCGCCACCAGGGAAGCCCTCAGTGAATGTTTTTAAATGACATTTATTGAATATTCTTTTATTGCATCTAAGGAATATGATTGTATGTTGAAAAGTAATTTCAAAGTTGAAGTACAAAATGAATAATCTGTTTTATTTTCATTTTGTCCTTTCAGTATCATTATATAATCTTCCATGGATTGTTAAGTAATGTTTCAAAAAAATAAGTTGTGTCTCAATATGTATAGATTTATTTAAATGTTAATTTAACCATTTGGAAGGTCAAAATTGTATTTTCCTTTATTGATATTACATACTAACATCTTGGAAGAAACCAGCTCAATTAAGCAAAAGTGTTTGACATTTTAAAATGTTAACCTGCATGCTTTATTGTCCAATATAATGAATAGATTGCCAAAACACTCAGTCAATTTTGGATTATTTTAAAAGAAAGAGCACACAGCATGAATGACAATATTTTTCTTGAAATTTTTAAAGCCCAAGGCAACTAAACAAAGCCATTTTATTATAGCTAAAAATGAGATAACCCCATATTTCTAAGTAGAGGTTTATTTGTCCTAAAGCAAAGTTTAATTGTTTTTAGACAGTGGAAGTCAAATGTAATTGGAAGCTGGTAATTATAATTCAAATTTACTTTTTCTCAAAAGCAATATATATTTATAAATAAGAAAATAAAACTATTTAAAACATTAAAATTTTCTATAATCTGGACTATATCAAGCTCTTTTATTTACATATGAGTATCTTCCACATTTTTGTTAACATTTTATTTTGTCATCCTCTTGCATTTTGGTTATGCTATTGGGTACGTAGTGCTAACCCATTGTGGCTTTAATTCACACTTAACCCAAACAATGATGTCAGTTATAATAATTATATAATTATTTGCAATCTGTATATCTTCTTTTGAGGAGTATCTCTTCAAGTTTTTTGCCTAATTTTAGTGGATGGCTTATTTTCAAAAATTATTACACACATATATATACAAACACAGACATGTGTCTGTAAACTATTCATTTGTTCCTTGTAAAAATATTTTATATATATATATATGTTACAGGTACTATTTTTATATGCATATATAAATGACAATATATTTGCAAATATATGAGATTGTAATTTGTATAAATTTGTCATTTACAGTTGGCCTTTGAACAACACAGGTTTGAGTTGCATGTGTCACTTTTATGCGATTTTTTTCAATAAGTACTACTCCCTCCTGGGGTGTTGGTTGAATCTGTGGATGTAGAAACTGAAATATGGAATACTGACTATAAAGTTATACACAAATTTTGCACTCTGCAGAGAGGGTCAGCACCCCTAGCCCCTGCATTGTTCAAGAGTCCACTGTATTTTGTTACTTGAAAATACATATTAGAGAAAGTTGTATATCAGGATACATATTCTGTTAATAACTACATAGGAGAATGTTTTCTTCTGTAGCTCTCCATTAACTTAACCACTCCTTGATTGTTGACAATTTTGGTTTCCAGTATTTTGCTATTACAAACAAAGCTATGACTATCCCTGCAAAATATACCTAATCTATTCCCCTTATTTTATAGATTAAATAAGATAGCTGGTATTATATCCATTCTTTATTTTTTCTGGCAGACTTTAGGGAATTATCTTGTATCCTTGTTAGTAACGCTATAGTTAACTGACTGCGCCCCTCTCGTGTCCCCTGGTTATGTAGCGTCCCTACAAGGCATTTCCACAGTGACCTGTCAACCAACTTTTCAGTGTTTCTCCACGTGACATCTCTGTTAATCTAGAACACATCTGAAATAGGTGTTGTTCCATGATAGTTTCAAATATTAATAACTTCGAGGTGCCTAAAAGGCAGTTTCCCTTTTGGTCTTTACTGCAGTGATGTCCTAACTTGGTTCAAATAGAAGTGGGAATAGTTTTCTATTCAGGTTTCATATGGTTATGATACTTATCTCAGGAGTACATTTTTACTCTGGTCTACATTACCTGATTGTGCATCTTTGCACGCAAAAATGATCTTACAAGGTCTATACATCTTTCCATTGATTATGTGAATCTGATATCTAGGGTTCATCACTTTCAGTATAGAGACAATAAGGATGAAATTTTGGAAACATTTCTGGATCTTCATTTTCCACTTTAGAAATGCCATCAAGCAGTGAAGCAGTAAATATTGTCATATTTTACACAGAACTGATTTGCAGTAGAAAACATATGGGCATATCATAAGGATTTTATTTCAAAAGTCAGACTTCCACATATAGGCAACTGGTAAGGCTGTCTGTTTTCAAACCCAATATGCATTTATGAATACTTTGATGGGTGATTTTCAACATTCACATTTGGTTACTAAGATCAGTGAGTGGGGGAGGATAAAGGTGGCATTCATTTTTATTAAAAATGATTAAGAGGAATAATTTTTACTTTACTTGGAAATGTTTTAAATTTGATTGATTTGTTTGAAAGGTTTACTTTGAAAGTCTGAGAGGTTATTTGATTTCTCAGGACAAAAGGACAATGAAAATTTCACAAGTAGTTTAAGATAAGAGTAGTCTCATGATACTTTTATTAACTTAGCTAGCTTGCTTGCTTGCTTCCTTTCTTTTCTTTTCTTTTCTTTTCTTTTCTTTTCTTTTCTTTTGTTTTCTTTCTTTTCTGTCTTTCTTGGACATGAGAATCAGGTCAGTGATCCAAAGTCAGGAAAAAATAAATAAATTAATCTTTAACTCAGGCTTTGCAGTTAGCGATTACAGAAATAAAGGAGAGATGTACCATCAGTACCACTTAAATTATTAGTAAAATTCTCATTAAAATAAATAATCCAAGCTATTAAATTAAAAATTCTGTTAAAATAATGTATTTGATATGAAAATTCCTGAATATTTGGAAAATATTGCATTAAGAATAGTAACATACATTTGTGGGAATTAAAACTTAATATGGAATAATAAAACACTGCAACAATTTTTAAATCATTGCTATCGAATTGTAGTTCTGTAGATCTAGCTAAAGCAAAGTAAGATGCTAAAATAGAAATGGACATTTATCCAGTAAAAACACACATGAAATTAGGAAGTTAAATCAGTCTAGGTAGGTGGTATCATAGTTTAGCTTGTTATTAATAGCTTAGGAGTCAAGTTACATGGTCTTTCATCACTGCAGAGACAAGAGGGAGAAATATAAAGAGATGTGTGGATGCAGGGCAGTTTAATTTTTGACATATTAATATGCAAGTGTCTAAGGGACCTGAATGTGCATAGAGTCATTAGATATTGAAGGTAATTGGAATATGAGAAAAGATAAAACCTCCAAATTTTAAAATGGAGATACAGAAGAACCTCAGCAAGGAAACTGAGATACTTAATACTTAGGACTTGAGGACCAATCCAAAATCCAAAGACAAAAGTTTGAGACTTTCATAGTGAAAGTGATCATCATTTTCATTTGTATCAGAGAGGTCTAGAAAATTAATAAATTGATATAAACATTATATTTCAATTAAAACGTTATTGATTCTTTGGGAAAGAGTAGCTTCAGTAGAGCAATGGCACAGAGCTGCATATATTGCAACGGTTATAAGAAAACAGGAGATGAGAAAATGGGGACTCTGCATAAAAATCATTCTCACTTTGATCTTTACAGAGAACAAGATGGTGGAATAGGAAGTCCCAGCCCTCATTCTCCCACAGAAACACTAATTTCACAACAGTAAATGACCAAAATGCCTTTATGAAAGGCCCAGATGTTTAAAGAAAAATTAATGCCAATCCTTCACAGACTCATCAAAAAAATTGAAGTAGGGGGAACACTTCCAAACTCATTTGTTGAGTTCAGCATTACGCTTATACCAAAGGCAGACTGTGATAAAATTATAGGCCAGTATCTCTGATGAATATAAATGCAAAAATGCTCAACAAAATATTAGCAAACCAAATTCAACAGTATGTTTAAAGGGTGAGACACCATGATCAAATGGGATTTATCCCTAGGATGCAAGAATCTTTCAATATTTGCAATTCAATTTATATGATACACTATATTAACAGAATGAAGGATAAGAATCACTTGGTAACCTCAATAGATGCAAAAACATAATTTGACAAAATTCAACACTGTTTCATAATAAAAAATCAACAAACTAGGTAGAGAAGGAATTTACATCAACATAAGAAACATAACAAAATCATATGTGAAAAGCCCACAGCCAACATCATACTCAATAGTGAAAAACTGAAAGCTTTTCCTCTGATACCAGGAACAAGGCAGGGATGCCCAGTTTCACTACTTCTGTTCAACATAATACTTGAAGTTCTAGCCAGAGGTATTAGGAAAAATAAAATAAATACAATTAAAAAGGAAGAAGTAAAGTTATCTCTGTTTGCCGATGACATATAATACATGAAGAAAGCAATCAAATTTATAAAAGCATCAAAAAAAAAAAAGAATCAAATACTTAGAAATAAACTTAACCAAGGAGGTGAAAGACTCGTACACTGAAAACTACAAAACAATTATGAAAGAAATTAAATAGAAAGATGTTCTTTGTTCAATAATTGGAAGACTTAATATAGTTAAAATATTCATACTATCCAAAATGATCTACAGATTCAATACAGTACCTAACAAAATCTCAATGATAATTTTTACAGAAGTAGAAAAAAAATTCTAAAATTTATATGGAACTCTTACCGGTTTGGTGTGCATTGTGTCAAACGGCTTCAACAGAGGAGGTCAGCGGAAGACCCGGACCAGCAATCTCGGCCCTTGTGATAGCAAGCAAAGAATTGCAGACTACCACTTCCGGCTTAAGCTCAAAGCAAAGTTTATTAAAGCATAGTTACAGTCTCAGAGGGAGAGAGGGCTGTTTCCACGAAATGAAACCAGCACTCCTGTACAGGCTTCAGGGTGTTTATAAGGAGTGTTCGGCGAGGAGGCGGGGTGCGATCATGGGTGAGTGACCGGGGATCATTATTTGATTGACAGTCCTGAGCTATGTAATAAGTTCATCATTGCACATGCCCTTACCCTTGATTCACTAAGAAAAGCCCACGGTGGGGGCGGGGGCGGGGGCAAAACCACATGCAGATTTTATTATAGTGATGATATAATGAGTTTGGGTTTACAATAGGTTATACGCCTGTCTAGACTGGGAATGCGCAGCCCGGGGGAAGTTCCCTCGTGTTGCTGTGCTCCCTCTTTATCAGGATAAGTTGCCCACCACCCAACCATAGTTTCACCTGTTCTGAGTGGGGTCAGGGGAGGGTCCCCAGATGGTTGGGGTGTAACTTGACTACTCTCCTCTTGTCTTTTCGCCACTGTCACCTCCTTGCTGCTGATGTCAGGGGAGGGTCCCCAGATGGCTGGGGTGTGATTTGATTATTCCCCTCTTGTCTTTCTGCCCCTGTCACTTGCTGGCTGCTAATGTCTGACTAACTACCTAACAGAACCACAAAAAAAGAATAGTCAAAGCAATACTGAGCAAGAATAACAGATTTCAAAGTATATTACAAAGCTACAGTAATTGAAGCGACATAATATTAGCATAAAAACAGATCTATAGACCAATGGAAAAGAATAGAGAGCTGTTGGGCTGCAACCCACAGGTCTGCAAGCCCAGCCTCAAGAACAAAGAATGAGCCCAGAGGCAGTGACAGAGACAAAAACAGTTTAACTGACAGGGGATTTTACATGTCCAAAGCAAGGAGGGTCCTGGAGCAACACCCCACTGTGGACTGCAGATAGCCGGCAGGACATGGCAACAGACTTTCCTACCAGAAGAAGAAGTAGGTTACCAGTTGTAGGGGAATTGTCCTCATGTTGACTCATCAGTTACCAGGGAAACCAGCAGAGGATCAAGCCCTTCACTGCTCCTTTGATAAACTATCATAGTGGAAATAAGATTATGATAATGATTAGAACAGTCACTAGCTAGGGCCAAGGGGGGCAAGTACATAGGCATTTACTGATTAGGTTCTATGATTAGGAGGGAAGGTCAGTCAGGTGAGTAGTGTGTAGGTGAGTCAGGGACTGGTCAAGTAGGGGATGTACAGAGAGCAAGAGAACAGCCATCTTGGGGGGACTGATCATACAGTTGTGTCAACTTGGCTATATAAAAGTCTTTCTGACTTTATAGTCTCTGTAACAGATTGCCTATGATTTCACATCAAAGCCTGGTTTAAAGCTTATTCAGTAATGAAGCTATTTTATTTCCCTTTTACCTCTGTGGAGATCAATAGGAGATTTTGTTTTTAATTTGCCAACAATAATCTACATATTCTAGATTCTAAGAGGGACGTGATGTTTTCCTCTCACCTTGGCACCCAACAGACAGTACATGTTTGCATAAAGATTTGTCATTAAGTCCATGACAAAAATCAATCTAATTTTAAAGATTAATGCATCACCTTATGTGATAAGATTGTTAGAGAAGTGATAAGATATTTTAGGTAGAATAAAGTTTTAAGAAACATATGCAATTGACCTTTAAAGAATCTTACCTATTGTTCTTTATGTGTGAGTATCTTCAGATAGAATCTCAAAGACAACAGGAAAGTGGCAATTCCTGCAGATGTAGTAGATTTTTAAAAATTAGGTAACAAGTCATGCAAGTAGTGGAATATCTCGGAACTAACAATGAGAAGAGAAGGTCATTATCTCAGACATCTAATTAAAGTGACCACACTTCTGAACTGGCCAGGCTTAATTAGTTAGAAAAAACACATTTTCAACCAGCTGGGTCAAGTTTTAAAGACAGAATATCACTGCATTAGGCCCCTATGACCTATACAAATGCTTTTGAAAATATCTGGTAAGAGTACAATTGGATAAATTCTGTGGCTTTTATTATGGATGAACAGCAGAATAATACAGTTACACCTGTAACTTGTCACAATGGAGGTGAAAATGTGTAAAATTTGACTAAATAGATAAATAAATGGTGTAATTCTTATCTTCACTTTTTGTTTCACCTTATATTTCATATGTATTTTCTACAATATGCATTTTTCTTGATGTGAAATCCATGAATTGATCCTGCCTACTCTTCCAACAGCAGTGTAAGGTAGAAACAGGGATGTGAATGAGAAACCAAGGGAAAGAAAGAAAGTACGGAAATATAAAAACTCACACAGAGGAAGGTTGGTTCAAGATGGCAGAGTAGAAGGACGTGCTCTCACTCCCTCTTGAGAGAACACTGGAATCACAACTAACTGCCGAACAATCATCGACAGAAAGACACTGAAACTCACCAAAAAAGATACCCCACATCCAAAGACAAAGGAGAAGCCACAATGAGATGGTAGGAGGGGTGCAATCACAATGAAGTCAAGTCCCATAACTGCTGGTTGGGTAACCCGCAAATTGGAGAACACTTATACCACAGAAGTCCACCCACTGGAGTGAAGGTTCTTAGCCCCACATCAGGCTTCAGAACCTGGGGGTCCAGCAACGGGAGGAGGAATTCCTAGAGAATCTGACTTTGAAGGCTACTGGGATTTGATTGCAGGACTTCGACAGGACTGGGGGAAACAGAGACTCCACTCTTGGAGGGCACACACAAAATAGTGTGCGCATCGGGACCCAGGGGAAGGAGCAGTGACCACAGGGGAGACTGAACCAGACCTACCTGCTGGTGTTGGGGGGTGGCTCTTTCTCACCGTGAGAACAAGGAAACTGGCAGCAGAAGTTCTGGGAAGTACTCCTTGGCGTGAGCCCTCCCAGAGTCGGCCATTAGCCCCACCAAAGAGCACGGGTAGGCTTCAGTGTTGGGTTGCCTCAGGCCAAAAACCAACAGAGAGGAGACACAGCCCCACCCATCAGCAGGCAAGCAGATTAAAGTTTTACTGAGCTCTGCCCACCAGAGCAACAGCCAGCTCTACCCACCACTAGTCCCTACCATCAGGAAAGCTGCACAAGCCTCTTAGATAGCCTCATCCACCAGAGGGCAGACAGCAGAAGCAAGAAGAACTACAGTCCTGCAGCCTTTGGAACAAAAACCACATTCATAGAAAGATAGACAAGATGAAAAGGCAGAGAACTAGGTACCAGATGAAGGAACAAGATAAAACCCCCAAAAAACAACTAAATGAAGTGGAGATAGGAAACCTTCTAGAAAAAGAATTCAGAATAATGATAGTGAAGATGACCCAGGACTTTGGAAAAAGAATGGAGGCAAAGATCGAGAAGATGCGAGAAATGTTTAACAAAGACCTAGAAGAATTAAAGAACAAACAGAGATAAACAATACAATAATTGAAATGAAAAATACACTAGAAGGAATCAATAGCAGAATAACTGAGCCAGAAGAACGGATAAGTGACCTGGAAGACAGAATGGTGGAATTCACTGCTGCAGAACAGAATAAAGCAAAAAGACTGAAAAGAATTGAAGACAGCCTAAGAGATCTCTGGGACAACATTAAACACAACAACATTCGCATTATAGGGGTCCCAGAAGGAGAAGAGAGAAAGGACCCAAGAAAATATTTGAAGAGATTATAGTCGAAAATATCCCTAACATGGGAAAGAAAATAGCCACCCAAGTCCAGGAAGCCCAGAGAGTCGCATACAAGGTAAACCCAAGGAGAAACGCGCTGAGACACATAGTAATCAAATTGGCAAAAATTAAAGACAAAGAAGAATTATTGAAAGCAGCAAGGGAAAAACGACAAATAACATACAAGGGAACTCCCATAAGGGTGACAGCTGATTTCTCAGCAGAAACTCTACAAAGCAGAAGGGAGTGGCATGGTATACTTAAAGTGATGAAAGGCAAGAACCTACAACTAAGATTACTCTAGCCGGCAAGGATCTCATTCAGATTCGATGGAGAAATCAAAAGCTTTACAGACAAGCAAAAGCTAAGAGAATTCAGCACCACCAAACCAGCTCTACAACAAATGCTAAAGGAACTTCTCTAAGTGGGAAACACAAGAGAAGAAAAAGACCTACAAAAACAAACCCAAAACGATTAAGAAAATGGTAATAGGAATGTACATATCGATAATTACCTTAAAAGTCAATGGATTAAATGCTCCAACCAAAAGACACGGGCTTGCTGAATGGATACAAAAACAAGACCCATATATATGCTGTCTATAAGGGACCCAGTTTAGACCTAGGGACACATACAGACTGAAAGTGAGGGGATGGAGAAAGATACTCTATGCAAATGGAAATCAAAAGAAAGCTGGAGTAGCAATACTCAGATAAAATAGACTTTAAAATAAAGAATGTTACAAGAGACAAGGAAGGACACTACATAATGATCAAGGGATCTATCCAAGAAGAAGATATAACAATTATAAATATATATGCACCCAACATAGGAGCACCTCAATACATAAGGCAACTGCTAACAGCTATAAAAGAGGAAATCGACAGTGACACAATAATACTGGGGGACTTTAACACCTCACTTACACCAATGGACAGATCATCCAAACAGAAAATTAATAAGGAAACACAAGCTTTAAATCACACAATAAACCAGAGAGATTTAATTGATATTCATAGGACATTCCATCCAAAAACAGCAGATTACACTTTCTTCTCAAGTGCGCATGGAACATTCTCCAGAATAGATCACATCTTGGGTCACAAATCAAGCCTCAGTAAATTTAAGAAAATTGAAATCATATCAAGCATCTTTTCTGACCACAACACTATGAGATTAGAAATCAATTACAGGGAGAAAAACGTAAAAGACACAAACACATGGAGGCTAAACAGTATGTTACTAAATAACCAAGCGATCACTGAAGAAATCAGAGAGGAGATCAAAAAATACCTAGAGACAAATGACAATGAAAACATGACGATCCAAAACCTATGGGATGCAGCAAAAGCAGTTCTAAGAGGGAAGTTTATAGCTATACAAGCCTACCTCAAGAAACAAGAAGAATCTCAAATAAACAATCTAACCTTACACCTAAAGGAAAAGAAGAACAAACAAAACCCAAAGTTAGCAGAAGGAAAAAAATCATAAAGATCAGAGGAGAAATAAATGAAATAGAAACAAAGAAAACAATAGCCAAGATCAATAAAACTAAAAGCTGGTTCTTTGAGAAGATAAACCAAAATTGATAAACAATTAGCCAGTCTCATCAAGAAAAAGAGGGAGAGGAATCAAATCAATAAAATTAGAAATGAAAAAGGAGAAGTTACAACAGATACTGCAGAAATACAAAGCATCCTAAGAGACTACTACAAGCAACTCTATGCCAATAAAATGGACAACCTGGAAGAAATGGACAAATTCTTAAAAAGGTATAACCTCTCAAGCCTGAACCAGAAAGAAATAGAAAATATGAACAGACCAATCACAAGTAATGAAATTGAACCTGTGATTAAAAATCTTCCAGCAAACAAAAGTCCAAGACCAGATGGCTTCACAGGTGAATTCTATCAAACATTTAGAGAAGAGCTAACACCCATCCTTCTCAAACTCTTCCAAAAGACTGCAGAGGAAGGAACACTCCCAAACTCATTCTATGAGGCCACCATCACCCTGATACCAAAACCAGACAAAGGTACTACAAAAAAAGAAAATTATAGACCAATATCACTGATGAATATAGATGCAAAAATCCTCAACAACATACTAGCAAACAGAATCCAACAACACATTAAAAGGATCATACACCACGATCAAGTGGGATTTATCCCACAGATGCAAGGATTCTTCAATATATGCAAGTCAATCAATGTGATACACCATATTACTAAATTGAAGAATAAAAACCATATGATCATCTCAATGGATGCAGAAAAAGCTTTTGACAAAATTAATCACCCATTTATGATAAAAACTCTCCAGAAAATGGGCATAGAGGGAACCTACCTCAACAGAATAAACGCCATATATGACAAACACACAGCAAACATCATTCTCAATGGTGAAAAACTGAAAGCATTTCCTGTAACATCAGGAACAAGACAAGTATGTCCACTCTCACCACTATTATTTAACACAGTTTTGCAAGTCCTAGCCACGGCAATCAGAGAAGAAAAAGAAATAAAAGGAATACAAATTGGAAAAGAAGAAGTAAACTGTCACTGTTTGCAGATGACATGATACTATACATAGAGAATCCTAAAGATGCCACCAGAAAACTACTAGAGCTAATCAATGAATTTGAAAAAGTAGCAGGATACAAAATTAATGCACAGAAATCTCTTGCATTCCTGTACACTAATGATGAAAAATCTGAAAGAGAAATTAAGGGAACACTCCCATTTACCATTGCAACAAAAAGAATAAAATACCTAGGAATAAACCTACCTAGGGAGACAGAAGACCTGTATGTAGAAAACTATAAGACACTGATGAAAGAAATTAAAGATGATACCAACAGATGGAGAGATGTACCATGTTCTTGGATTGGAAGAATCAGTATTGTGAAAATGACTATACTAACCAAAGCGATCTACAGATTCAATGCAATCCCTATCAAATTACCAATGGCATTTTTTATGTAACTAGAACAAAAAATCTTAAAATTTGTATGGAGACACAAAAGACCCCGAATAGCCAAAGCAGTCTTGAGGGCAAAAAATGGAGCTGGAGGAATCAGACTCCCTGACTTCAGACTATATTACAAAGCTACAGTAATCAAGACAGTATGGTACTGGCACAAAAACAGGGACATAGGTCAATGGAACAAGATAGAAAGCCCAGAGATAAACCCACCCACCTATGGTCAACTAATCTATGACAAAGGAGACAATGATATACAATGGAGAAAAGACAGTCTCTTCAATAAGTGGTGCTGGGAAAACTGGACAGCTACATGTAAAAGAATGAAATTAGAACACTCCCTAACACCATACACAAAAATAAACTCAGAATGGATTAGAGACCTAAGTGTAAGACCAGAGACTATAAAAATTCTTAGAGGAAAACATAGGAAGAACACTCTTTGACATAAATCACAGCAAGATCCTTTTTGATCCACCTCCTAGAGTAATGGAAATAAAAACAAAAATAAACGGGACCTAATGAAACTTCAAAGCTTTTGCACAGCAAAGGAAACCATAAACAGATGAAAAGACAGCCCTCAAAATGGGAGAATATATTTGCAAATGAATCAATGGACAAAGGATTAATCTCCAAAATATATAAACAGCTCATGCAGCTCAATATTAAAGAAACAACCCAATCCAAAAATGGGCAGAAGACCTAAATAGACGTTTCTCCAAAGAAGACATATGATGGCCAAGAAGCATATGAAAATTGCTCAACATCACTAATTATTAGAGAAATGCAAGTCAAAACTACAATGAAATATCACCTCACACCAGTTAGAATGGGCCTCATCAGAAAATCTACAAACAACAAATGCTGGAGAGGGTGTGGAGAAAAGGGAACCCTCTTGCACTGTTGGTGGGAATGTAAATTGATACAGCCACTATGGAGAACAGTATGGAGGTTCCTTAAAAAACTAAAAATAGGAATAAAGATGTTAGGAGGAGATTAACCAAGATGGCGGAGTAGAAGGACGTGCTCTCACTCCCTCTTGCGAGAGCACCAGAATCACAACTGGCTGCTGGACAATCATTGACAGGAAGACCCTGGACTTCACCAAGGAGGATACCCCACGTCCAAGGACAGAGGAGAAGCCACAGTGAGACGGTAGGAGGGGCGCAATCAGAGTAAAATCAAATCCCATAACTGCTGGGTGGGTGGCTCACAGACTGGCGAACACTTATACCACAGAAGTCCACCCACTGGAGTGAAGGTTCTGAGCCCCACGTCAGGCTTCCCAACCAGGGGGTCCGGCTACGGGAGGAGGAATTCCTAGAGAATCAGACTTTGAAGCCTAGTGGGAATTGATTGCAGGACTTTGACAGGACTGGGGGAAACAGAGACCCCACTCTTGCAGGGCACACACAAAGTAATGTGTGCATCGGGACCCAGGGGAAGGAGCAGTGACCCTGGGGGAGACTGAACCAGACCTACCTGCTGGTGTTGGGGGGTCTCCTGCAGAGGCGAGTGGTGGCTCTGTTTCACCGTGGGGATAAGGACACTGGCAGCAGAGGTTCTGGGAAGTTCTCCTTGGCGTGAGCCCTCCCAGAGTCTGCCATTAACCCCACCAAAGAGCACGGGTAGGCTCCAGTGTTGGGTTGCCTCAGGCAAAACAACCAACAGGGAGGGAACCCAGCCCCACCCATCAACAGTCAAGTGGATTAAGGTTTTACTGAGCTCTGACCGCCACAGCAACAGGGAGGGAACCCAGCCCCACCCATCAACAGTAAGTGGATTAAGGTTTTACTGAGCTCTGACCGCCAGAGCAACAGTCAGCTCTACCCACCACCAGAGCCTCCCATCAAGCCTCTTAGATAGCCTCAACCACCAGAGGGCAGACAACAGAAGCAAGAAAAACTACAATCCTGCAGCCTGTGGACCAAAAACCACAGTTACAGAAAGATAGAGAAGATGAAAAGGCAGAGGGCTATGTACCAGATGAAGGAACAAGAAAAAACCCCAGAAAAACAACTAAATGAAGTGGAGATAGGCAACCTTCCAGAAAAAGAGTTCAGAATAATGATAGTGAAGATGATCCAGGACCTCGGAATAAGAATGGAGGCAAAGATTGAGAAGATGCAAGAAATGATTAACAAAGACCTAGAAGAATTAAAGAACAAACAAACAGAGATGGCCAATACAATAACTGAAATGAAAACTACACTAGAAGGAATCAATAGCAGAATAACTGAGGCAGAAGAACGGATAAGTGACCTGGAAGACAGAATGGTGGAATTCACTGCTGCGGAACAGACTAAAGAAAAAAGAATGAAAAGAAATGAAGACAGCCTAAGAGACATCTGTAACAACATTAAACGCAACAACATTCGCATTATAGGGGTCCCAGAAGGAGAAGAGAGAGAGAAAGGACCAGAGAAAATATTTGAAGAGATTATAGTCGAAAACTTCCCTAACATGGGAAAGGAAATAGCCACCCAAGTCCAGGAAGCGCAGAGAGTCCCATACAGAATAAACCCAAGGAGAAACACGCCGAGACACATAGTAATCAAAGTGGCAAAAATTAAAGACAAAGAAAAATTATTGAAAGCAGCAAGGGAAAAACGACAAATAACATACAAGGGAACTCCCATAAGGTTAACAGCTGATTTCTCAGCAGAAACTCTGCAAGCCAGAAGGGAGTGGCATGATATACTTAAAGTGATGAAAGGGAAGAACCTACAACCAAGATTACTCTACCCGGCAAGGATCTCATTTAGATTTGATGGAGAAATCAAAAGCTTTACAGACAAGCAAAAGCTAAGAGAATTCAGCACCACCAAACCAGCTCTACAACAAATGCTAAAGGAACTTCTCTAAGTGGGAAACACAAGAGAAGAAAAGGACCTACAAAAACAAACCCAAAACAACTAAGAAAATGGTCATAGGAACGTACATATCGATAATTACCTTAAACGTGAATGGATTAAATGCCCCAACCAAAAGACATAGACTGGCTGAATGGATACAAAAACAAGACCCATATATATGCTGTCTACAAGAGACCCACTTTAGACCTAGGGACACATACAGACTGAAAGTGAGGGGATGGAAAAAGATATTCCATGCAAATGGAAATCAAAAGAAAGCTGGAGTAGCTATACTCATATCCGATAAAATAGACTTTAAAATAAAGAATGTTACAAGAGACAAGGAAGGACACTACATAATGATCCAGGGATCAATCCAAGAAGAAGATATAACAATTATAAATATATATGCACCCAACATAGGAGCTCCTCAATACATAAGGCAACTGCTAACAGCTATAAAAGAGGAAATCGACAGTAACACAATAATAGTGGGGGACTTTAACACTTCACTTACACCAATGGACAGATCTTCCAAAATGAAAATAAATAAGGAAACAGAAGCTTTAAATGACACAATAGACCAGATAGATTTAATTGATATATATAGGACATTCCATCCAAAAACAGCAGATTACACGTTCTTCTCAAGTGCGCACGGAACATTCTCCAGGATAGATCACATCTTGGGTCACAAATCAAGCCTCAGTAAATTTAAGAAAATTGAAATCATAACAAGCATCTTTTCTGACCACAACGCGATGAGATTAGAAATGAATTACAGGGAAAAAAACGTAAAAAAGACAAACACATGGAGGCTAAACAATACGTTACTAAATAACCAAGAGATCACTGAAGAAATCAAAGAGGAAATAAAAAAATACCTAGAGACAAATGACAATGAAAACACGACGACCCAAAACCTATGGGATGCAGCAAAAGCGGTTCTAAGAGGGAAGTTTATAGCTATACAAGCCTACCTAAAGAAACAAGAAAAATCTCAAGTAAACAATCTAACCTTACACCTAAAGAAACTAGAGAAAGAAGAACAAACAAAACCCAAAGTTAGCAGAAGGAAAGAAATCATAAAGATCAGAGCAGAAATAAATGAAATAGAAACAAAGAAAACAATAGCAAAGATCAATAAAACTAAAAGTTGGTTCTTTGAGAAGATAAACAAAATTGATAAGCCATTAGCCAGACTCATCAAGAAAAAGAGGGAGAGGACTCAAATCAATAAAATCAGAAATGAAAAAGGAGAAATTACAACAGACACCGCAGAAATACAAAGCATCCTAAGAGACTACTACAAGCAACTTTATGCCAATAAAATGGACAACCTGGAAGAAATGGACAAATTCTTAGAAAGGTATAACCTTCCAAGACTGAATCAGGAAGAAATAGAAAATATGAACAGACCAATCACAAGTAATGAAATTGAAACTGTGATTAAAAATCTTCCAACAAACAAAAGTCCAGGACCAGATGGCTTCACAGGTGAATTCTATCAAACATTTAGAGAAGAGCTAACACCCATCCTTCTCAAACTCTTCCAAAAAATTGCAGAGGAAGGAACACTCCCAAACTCATTCTATGAGGCCACCATCACCCTGATACCAAAACCAGACAAAGACACTACAAAAAAAGAAAATTACAGACCAATATCACTGATGAATATAGATGCAAAAATCCTCAACAAAATACTAGCAAACAGAATCCAACAACACATTAAAAGGATCATACACCACGATCAAGTGGGATTTATCCCAGGGATGCAAGGATTCTTCAATATACGCAAATCAATCAATGTGATACACCATATTAACAAATTGAAGAATAAAAACCATATGATCATCTCAATAGATGCAGAAAAAGCTTTTGACAAAATTCAACACCCATTTCTGATAAAAACTCTCCAGAAAGTGGGCATAGAGGGAACCTACCTCAACATAATAAAGGCCATATATGACAAACCCACAGCAAACATCATTCTCAATGGTGAAAAACTGAAAGCATTTCCTCTAAGATCAGGAACGAGACAAGGATGTCCACTCTCACCACTATTATTCAACATAGTTCTGGAAGTCCTAGCCACGGCAATCAGAGAAGAAAAAGAAATAAAAGGAATACAAATTGGAAAAGAAGAAGTAAAACTGTCACTGTTTGCGGATGACATGATACTATACATAGAGAATCCTAAAACTGCCACCAGAAAACTGCTAGAGCTAATTAATGAATATGGTAAAGTTGCAGGATACAAAATTAATGCACAGAAATCTCTTGCATTCCTATACACTAATGATGAAAAATCTGAAAGAGAAATTATGGAAACACTCCCATTTACCATTGCAACAAAAAGAATAAAATACTTAGGAATAAACCTACCTAGGGAGACAAAAGACCTGTATGCAGAAAACTATAAGACACTGATGAAAGAAATTAAAGATGATACCAACAGATGGAGAGATATACCATGTTCTTGGATTGGAAGAATCAACATTGTGAAAATGAGTATACTACCCAAAGCAATCTACAGATTCAATGCAATCCCTATCAAATTACCAATGGCATTTTTTACGGAGCTAGAACAAATCATCTTAAAATTTGTATGGAGACACAAAAGACCCCGAATAGCCAAAGCAGTCTTGAGGCAAAAAAATGGAGCTGGAGGAATCAGACTCCCTGACTTCAGGCTCTACTACAAAGCTACAGTAATCAAGACAATATGGTACTGGCACAAAAACAGAAACATAGATCAATGGAACAAGATAGAAAGCCCAGAGATTAACCCACGCACCTATGGTCAACTAATCTATGACAAAGGAGGCAAAGAAATACAATGGAGAAAAGACAGTCTCTTCAATAAGTGGTGCTGGGAAATCTGGACAACTACATGTAAAAGAATGAAATTAGAATACTCCCTAACACCATACACAAAAATAAACTCAAAATGGATTAGAGACCTAAATATAAGACTGGACACTATAAAACTCTTAGAGGAAAACATAGGAAGAACACTCTTTGACATAAATCACAGCAAGATCTTTTTTGATCCACCTCCTAGAGTAATGGAAATAAAAACAAAAATAAACAAGTGGGACCTAATGAAACTTCAAAGCATTTGCACAGCAAAGGAAACCATAAACAAGACAAAAAGACAACCCTCAGAATGGGAGAAAATATTTGCAAATGAATCAACGGACAAAGGATTAATCTCCAAAATATATAAACAGCTCATTCAGCTCAATATCAAAGAAACAAACACCCCAATCCAAAAATGGGCAGAAGACCTAAATAGACATTTCTCCAAAGAAGACATACAGACGGCCACGAAGCACATGAAAAGATGCTCAACATCACTAATTATTAGAGAAATGCAAATCAAAACTACAATGAGGTATCACCTCACTCCTGTTAGAATGGGCATCATCAGAAAATCTACAAACAACAAATGCTGGAGAGGGTGTGGAGAAAAGGGAACCCTCCTGCACTGTTGGTGGGAATGTAAATTGATACAGCCACTATGGAGAACAATATGGAGGTTCCTTAAAAAACTAAAAATAGAATTACCATATGACCCAGCAATCCCACTACTGGGCATATACCCAGAGAAAACCGTAATTCAAAAAGACACATGCACCCGAATGTTCATTGCAGCACTATTTACAATAGCCAGGTCATGGAAGCAACCTAAATGCCCATCAGCAGACGAATGGATAAAGAAGATGTGGTACATATATACAATGGAATATTACTCAGCCATAAAAAGGAACGAAATTGAGTCATTTGTTGAGACGTGGATGGATTTAGAGACTGTCATACAGAGTGAAGTAAGTCAGAAAGAGAAAAACAAATATCGTATATTAATGCATGTATGTGGAACCTAGAAAAATGGTACAGATGAGCCAGTTTGCAGGGCAGAAGTTGAGACACAGATGTAGAGAATGGACATATGGACACCAAGGGGGAAAACTGCGGTGAGGTGGGGATGGTGGTGTGCTGAATTGGGCGATTGGGATTGACATGTATACACTGATGTGTATAAAATTGATGCCTAATAAGAACCTGCAGTATAAAAAAAAAAACAAACAAAACAACTAATACTAAACTTTCATTGGGTTATTTGTATGGAAATATGTTAATATAAATGTTTCAGACATTACATGAAATTTCTAAAAATCTTATATTTGTATTTGTATGGAAATATGTATGGAAATATGTTAATATAAATGTTTCAGACATTACATGAAATTTCTAAAAATCTTATATGTTCTGGTATAATGTTATAAGTCATAATCCTAGTTATTACTTTAAAATGTATATCTCAGAAATAACTAATTTTCTTGTCAACTGCATTATTATGAACTTTCATCAAATCTTTAAAAAAAAAAAAAAAAAAAAAAAAACTAAAAATAGAATTACCATATGATGCAGCAATCCCACTACTGGGCATATACCCAGAGAAAACGGTTAATTCAAAAGACATACACTCCAATGTTCATTGCAGCACTATTTACAATAGCCAGGTCATGGAAGCAAGCTAAATGCCCATCGACAGATGAATGGATCAAGAAGTTGTGGTACATATATACAATGGAATATTACTCAGCCATAAAAAGGAACGAAATTGGGTCATTTGTTGAGACGTGGATGGATCTAGGGACTGTCATACAGAGTGAAGTAAGTCAGAAAGAGGAAAACAAACATCGTATATTAACATATATGTGGAACCTAGAAAAATGGTACAAACAAACCGGTTTGCAGGACAGAAATTGAGGCACAGATGTAGAGAACAAACGTATGGACACCAAGTGGGTGAAAGTGGCGGGGGTGGGGGGTGGTGGTGGGATGAATTGGGAGATTGGGATTGACATGTTTACACTGATGTGTATAAAATGGATGACTAATAAGAACCTGCTGTATAAAAAGTAAATAAAATTAAATTCAAATAAAATAAAAAAGACAGTGAAGTATTACATGAAAAAAAACACACACATTTAAAAGAACGTTGAGTTAGGGGATATGGGCAGTTGGTCTAGGGATACTGATATGTTTCAATAATTTACTTCAATTATAGGAAACTCATATACTCATATATGGATGAATAGTGACTACCGGAGAGTTTAGAAAATTACACAGGATTTTTTTTTTCTTAGCTTAGGTTAAGCAGAAAAGGGAACAAAAATTATTTTGATCATCTAATGCTAGTTAAGTGTAACAGTAAGCAGGTATGGCAGATAATTCATCACACCATTCTCCTCTTGGGAATGCAGGAAAATCATATTCCCAAGCCTCCCCTAAAGTCAGTTTGGAAGCCATGCAACTAGTTTCTGGGAAATTAAATATATGCTACTTCTGGTCCTTTTCTCTTTCCATGGTTCCTTGGAAGCACTGCATTTGATGGCACAGCTATAAAAAGGAGGAAGCCACAAAAATCATCATTAAAGAGAGAGCAGCTCTCTCTTTAATGAGGTGGTCAATACATGGTCAACAATGGGGTGGTCAACAATGAGGTCAACAATGAGGTGGTCAATAAATAAAACTTTAATGAATTAAGACACTGGGACTTGGCAATTTATTATCATAGGAAAGTCTAGGCTATTCTGATCAATAAATAAATTGATACAGAGGTGGGATGCTGCACTATTAAAAACTTAAACTATATCTCAAAGCATTATTTCTCATGTTCAAGCAGCAAGGTAACAACCACAAGAAGAGCAGCAAGGCAGCAGATGTAAGAGACTGAAAATATGAAAGCCACCTGCAGATTTCATGCTTACGAGACTTAGAGTACTAGGGAAGATAGTAGTATGTGTTTGAAGCCATTGGCAGATTTTTTTAAAGATATGAGAAGGATACTCTAGAAACTCAAGGCTTCCCAAGAATGAGGAAGAATGTTTCTGAAATAGAATTTTATAGAAGTTTTATGGAAAAAGGGCCAGTAAAATAATCTTGATTTAATAAAATAACCTGGGGAAAATACCATTTTAATGGTCCTCCCATCTATTTATTTATTTATTTTTCCAGATAGCTGCTTGTGTTTATTCAGCAGCTGGTAAGAGAATGAGAGAGTCGTGGGGTCAGAAAGTAGGGAAGTAAAATATATGTGACATCTGTGTCCAGAAAATAATTTCAGGTGACAGAAACAAATGGATCAGAAGTGTATGAAGTTCGGCAGGTTTATTAAAGAAACCATTACTTCATCTAGAAAAGACTTTAAATCATCAAGATATTTAGAGCCTTGAACCCCTGCCTTCTTTTAGGAGAGAAAAGGCTCATTATAGACCCCTCAAGAGTACATGGTCTTCATTCCTCAGTTCGGATATAGTCACAGCCAGACAAACTCATAGAAAGACATCAGATTTGTGGTTACCAGAGGTGAGGAGTGAGAGGTAGGGAATTGGATGGAGTCAGAAAATACGAACTGCCAGTTATAAATAAGTACTAGGGATGTAATGTACAACATGATAAATATAACTAACTTTGCTGTATATTATATATGAAAGTTGAGAGTAAATCCTGAGTTCTCATCCCAAAGAAAAACAATTTTTCTTTCTATTTCTTTAACGTGATATCTATATGAGATGATGCATGTGCACTAAACCTATTGTGGTGATAATTTCATGACGTATGTAAGGCAAACTACTATGCTGTTAAATGCTATCATTACCTTAAACTTACACAGTGCTGTATGTCAATTTTATTTCAATAAAACTGGAAGAAAAAAAAACTTGAATGAAAGAGAAACATTTTGGAAAGGAGGGCAAAGATCTCAAAATAATGAAAAATAAAGACTATGTAATAAATAAGGAAGATGAAAATATCTAGTAAATAAGGGAGAAATATTAAAGAAGATGGCAGAGTACACTAATATCTTTTAAAAGTCCACTAATATGCAATATGCAAAATAAACGCAACTAATATGAATTTAAAGTTTCATCTGTTTGGTGTTACTGGGGAAACAAGCCAAAACAAATCACCCTAACTTTTCATGACATGATGCAATGAAAGGGCATAGCACTTCTGATGGAAAAATAAAACAGAAAGAATCTAAGTGGAACAGTATGTGTCATGACAGCATAAACCTACCAAGCCATCCATGTGATGGATGCTTATGAAATGATAGAGGGTACCAAGGTGAGAATAAGAGGCAAAAAGGGAAATAATACATCTCAAAAGTTGAAAAAATGATTCCTTCATTTGATGGAAGATTGAATTAGATAACAATTAATATCTTGAATTCCTGCAACTTTTATAGTGAAATTACTACTTTGGAAATACAATGGAAAGTTTAAGTTATAAAAAAGTATTTTCAAACTAACTAAAAACCATATGCTGATTTTAAAAACTAACAAGTAGGCAAATTAGGTGTGAGAAATGTTTTGCTTCCCTTGATTACAACCTCAAGGGAATAATAAGTGAATAATAATAAACAAATAATAATAAAACATAGTGTGTGATTAGAACTGGACACAGATGTAGAGTACTATGTTTATAAGGCAAGTGGTTCCTAAGCAAAAACATTTCCAAAAATGTTATATTCTACAGTATGTTTTTAAACTGGTTCTAATACTTTAACATGAAAATCTTCCATATGTTTTCTAAGTCTATAAACTTAAATGTTGTTCCCATTTAGGTATATTTGACAATGATAAGGTTTCTCTACTTAACGCTCTTTGCATTACATAGTATAGTCTTTATCCATTTTATTGTTATTCTTTTTGAAATTGTTAATTAAAAATTATCTTCTATATATTTTAGGATATATTTAACAAGTACATTCATTATGGCATCCTTTAACATATAGTCCATAAAATAAAAAATTATTGTGATAATTCAATCTCCTTAAAATATTGTGAGGAAGGAAACTTGATTCTACTTACCCTTATAATTCTGAGTACCCAGGGAAAAAGAGAGCCAGGCAAATTAAAGGATAGAACCAGTGGATTCACATGGACATTTAGGCCTATTTATTATCTTTTTCTGATGCTTTCTTTGCTGCTGACACATGGGTTTATGAGACAAACCACAGGCATCCATAAAATTAGTTGCGTCAATGTCTTTCCCGCCAGTGTCTTCCAAGATCTAGATTTAAGTCTGGAAAGTAAAGAAACCCTATATTCGCTTTGGGGATAAATTACATTATGCTATCAAGCTTACTAATTTACCAGTATTAACTCAGATACTGTTTATTCTTCATTTGGCTACTTATGTCAGTTGCTCAATTTGGAAGGAAAGAAAGGAAAGGCAAATAACTTTCAATCTCAAAATTCAAGCAAAACTAAGCACTTTTAGTTGACTTGAGCATGCGCACATGGCGCGCACACACACCGCCCCCCAGATGAGGAGTGTCTTGAGTGTCTTTCTCCCTTAGCGTCATCTTTGTCTATGAGCAATTTGTGTGGCTCAGACCTAGGACGAGCATGAGTAAGTCAGGAGAAATGCTGGAGAAAGTGCAAGAAAGTAAGGACAATGAAGTAAAGGAAAAGGGGAAGAGTAGCGTCATCTTGACCCCAGCAGGAATTGTAATACAAGAACTCAAATGCCCTAGTTTGCTTATCTCTCATGAAAAAAAAATATCATCCAGTTAGGTAGAATGTATTTTACTGGGTGTATGATCATTTTTAATGTTATTAGACATGACATATTCCTTTTGCCAGATTCAGTTCTGTCTAATATGGGACTCATGGGACTATTCGAATATAAGTACATTCCTGCCTGTTAAAAGACTTTCACTAGCTGTGTCTTCTAAAGTAACGGGACTAATGTGTATAGCTGCATTTTGGATTTCTTTCCCTCTAAGAGTAGCCAGGGTTGAAAAGTCATTTCAAACCTTGTTTAAAGTGTGAACCATACAGTGAGTTGATTTTAGGATAATTCCTTTTCTACTTTTCATTGAACTGAAAGTATATTTAATTTGGAAATATTGAACATGTGAAGGTGAAGTCAGGAAAAGGGCCACCAGCATTATGTGTTCAACGCTCAACCTTAATCACCAGAGGAAAGAAGAGGTTAAAATGGTCACAGAGAAACACACAGGATGCATGGATTTCTGAAGCTATTTTCTGAAAACTCTATTTCTGGGAAAGAACTATTAGAGGGAGGTGAAGCAGGAGATTTTCTTCACTTAGAAGAACAGCTGACAATTGCCCCAGTAATTCAGTGTTGTGTCAGTTTCCCTAGGATAATAGAATTGTGTCATGAATCTCCCCTGCCATAGAACCCTGGGACTAAATGGAAACATAAGAGGGAGATTTTTGTTGTTGATTTGTGTTTGATTGACTTGCTTTATTTTGTTTTTAGGAATGGTCATAGGCCAGTTTTGACTTCAGAAGTCTTTCTGTATTAAGGAAAGGAGGCAAATTATAGTCTTCTAAATATTTTGGCAACTGTAGATGATTTAATTTCTCTTTAATAATTTAAGGTATTTATCAAGGTCCTCTCTTCACCCAGTTTTTTGTTAGTAATAGCACAAACCATGACCTTTAGCCAATTAATCAGATAAAGTACAATAAAAAAAGTAATGCGCACATAATAGAATGATTATTCAATAACTCAGGATTGTTATCCATCAGTGGGGATTGACTAACGAGGCATAAAAATGAATAGTATAAATAATCTCAGATAACTATAAAACGGGATAAATCTCTTCCTCAAAGAATTTTATATCCCATTAGAATAGAGAGGAACAATGATAAATAGGATATATAGGATCAAATCCACATAATTACATGATTCTGTTAAATGTTGAAATAGATAATCTCATTTTTGGGAAGAAAAGTATAAAAGTAAGTTTTTTCTTCCTGAGATGCAACAGAAAACTTTCCACATGCAGGTGTTTACAAGCAATCTCTCCTTGACCATAATCTAGTCACGCTCCTCTGAGTCCTCATCTTTTTTTTTTTTTTTAACATCTTTATTGGAGTATAATTGCTTTACAGTGTTGTGTTAGTTTCTGCTCTATAACAAAGTGAATCAGCTATACATATACATATATCCCCATATCTGCTCCCTCTTGCATCTTCCTCCCACCCTCCCTATCCCACCCCTCTAGGTGGTCACAAAGCACAGAGGTGATCTCCCTGTGCCATGCGGCTGCTCATCTTGACTAGGCCTAAACTTGGCTTATATGGATTTAAACAAACGCTAGCATAATTTCTAACACCTCAAGTCTGTTATCACTAGGATGATACTAGCCTGCCTGAGAAAACTCCAGGCTGCCAAAATAATTTACTGTGTGTTCCAGCCAACACCTGGTGATAAGGACCTCTGTCTCCTGGTCCTGAGAGGATGTGACCTAACTTCCATAAGCACCTGTTAGCAAACCCAGATAGGTTTCCCATGGACCAAGCTCTCCTTGCTGCTTTAAAAAATTTTTCCCTTTCCTGATGCTGTTCAAGAGCTTGCCATTTCCCCTCCCTACTGCTTCGTTCTCAATTAATTAATTAATGATATAATTAACGTGTAACATTGTGTAAGTTTAAGGTGTACAATCTGTTGATTGATACACATATATAGTAATATGATTATCACTGTAGAGTCAGCTAATATGTCTATCATATCACATAATTATTTCTTTGTTATGGTGAGAACATATCAGAGCTAGTCTTATAGCAATTTTGAAGTATTCAGTACAGTATTGTTGACTGTAATCTCTATGGTGTACATCAGATCTTGAGAAGTTATTTATCTTCTAGTTGCAAGTTTGCATCTTTTATCGACATCTCCCTAATTCCCTCACTCTCCAGGTCCTGATAACCACCATTTTCATTCTCTGGGATCAAACTCTGCACAAATTGCAGGGGAGCTCATCACTTTCCCCTACTGTCAATAGTTACTGAATAGTCTGCTTTCACCATATTAGCTAATGTCCAGCTGTGTTTATCTTTGATAGTATCCATTATCCAGAATACTTCATAATACACAGAAAATAAAACAATTAGCAGTCTCCCCAAGAACTGCAGTAAATGGTCAGATTTCACCACCCTCTCAGCTCTGATGCCATTAAGTCACAAAGCCTTGTCATCACTGTCTGCAAATGGTGTTGCTTATGGCTCACACATAAAGTGACTCTAATGTTCACTTGTTATAACACGACTTGTGTTAATACAGCATTTTACAGCTGTTTTAGAATATTTTTAAGGTGCTGAATTAAATGAATCTGCTTGCAATTATTTATTTATTTATTTATTTATTTATTTATTTTTATTGGCCACGCCATGCGGCATGTGGGATCTTAGTTCCCCAATCAGGGATCGAACCCACGCCCACTGCAGTGAACGTGCAGAGTCTTAGCCACTGGACCACCAGGGAAGTCCCTGAATCTGCTTTTAGAACTCTATTTCTGTATAGTTCAAACTACTTTCATAAACCAGTTAAGTTAGATTGTACTATGATTAAAAATTATTCACTGCTTTTCCCCAGGAAAGAATGATACTTCCCTACTCCAACGGTTTCAAGATTGCCGCATAACTTACTTTAGCCAATTAAATATGGGCAGAAATGTGACATTTCTGAACAGAAACTTTAAGAACCAGGGCACGGTTTGTCTCATTTTCTCTATGCTTGGGCAGTCCCATCAGCATAGGTTCTTAAGTGAAGACAAGATGCAGTTGACTTAGGAAAGGCATGTGGGATAGGTGAGAAATACACCTTAGTTTTGTAAGCAAAAAGATTTAAAAGTTAATTGTTATACTGGCATAACCTAGTCTATCCTAACGCACCAGGTAAATCAATGTGTTAGAATAATGTTTATCCTGCCTGGGCACAGCCAGTAGCACAGGAGAATATGAGCATCCACATTACAGATGAGCTCTGAAAATATTGTTACTGTGTACATTACAGTTAAGTCAATAAAAGAAAGAGAAGAAATTAAATCTTTCTCCCTATTTCTTAATTTAATTCACCTCTGTTATTTTTTCTTTTTTTTTTTAATTCAACATGTATTTAATTGCCTTCTATGTAGTTCCATTTAAACAAATTCAGTTGCATTCCCCTTGCGAGATATATTTTTTTCCAGTATGATATTCCTTCTTCTAGGCAATATATATTTACAGACATGTGTACCCATGAAAATATATTGTTTTGCTATGTAAAATAAAACTATATTGCCAATCTTATGAAACTTTCTATGTTAATGTATACATATCTATTGTATTCATTTTAACTACTGTTAAATAGTAGGTATACTTCAATTTATTTAATTGTTCATATAATGCTGAACATCTATTTTTTCTAATTATCCACTATTAGAATCAAAGTTACAATGGGTATTCTTATACTTTCTATGCCCTATGCATATGCATATGATAAGAACTAGTAATGGAATTGCCTGTTAATTCTTCCATTATTTTCCTCTTTTCCCTCCAAAATGAGTATTGCAATTTACAGTTTCACCAGCAGAGAAAAACACCACTTATTTCACAGACAAGTTTGCAAACATGTTATACTTTCCTACCTTTAAATTATTTTAGCAAATGTAATGTTAAAACTTGATACCTTATTGTTTTTATTTGCATTGCTCCAATCAGTAGTGATTTTGAGAATTACTTAATATATTCATTGGCATTGTATTTCCATTATGATTTTCCTGAATTTATGACTTGTATATTTTTCTCTTGGATAGTCGTCTTTTGGTGTTGTTTACAGTTTATTTGTGGGGGATGTCTGGTGATGATCCTTGACTACTTTTCTGATTCATGGCAAATTAATTTCACAGATCATTGCAAGACTCCTTTTTTGTTTTCCTGTTCTCCTGGGCCTTCATACTACTGTTTGAGACGTGTGTGGATTGCATATATCCTCATAAAATAGATAGCATTGTCTTGAGTGTTTATGTATTCTGATAAACATAAATTATATGGCTCTATAGATTCTGTGTATTTCATGTTTCATGGAGAACTACATTTTTAAAAATGAGTGCATGGTACTGTATGTACCCCTAATTTATTGTTTCTAAATGCTGCATAATTCTAGGATACACAGCTAACATTTTTTGTTATTACAAACCAGTTTTCTCTGCCATTTTTGTATATGACACATATGGCCCAGAATGTAAATTTCTCTAGAGCAAAAACTCAAGGATGGAATTTCTGAACTGTAAGGTAGATGCAGACTTAATTTATTTCTGTCCTAATGCTTTCCAAAGAGGCTATCACAGTTCATGCTTCAACCAGCAGTTCCTAGTTGGTTCAGTTTTCTGAAATTCTCACTAATAATTTATATTATCTGACCCTCCTCTGCCAATATTCCATATTTTATGATATTAACTATTGTATTGTCTATTGTTTTGATATTAACATATGCTCTCTTAGTTTCTAGTTTCTATTTACAAGGCATTTCTTTGCCTGTTTTTTGTTTGTTTATTTGTTTTTCTATTCTTGATTTCTCTAAGAAGGGATTTCTTCTCCAAACACATTCCTGACCTCCATCCACCCTTTTATCTCTTCTTACCTGGGGAAAGTAGAGTAACTTACTTTAGTAAATTTGGAGAAAATAACAAAGAGATCTGAATCCATCTGGTCCGAGCAGAAGAGGAGGAGAGTACTGAAGGGGAAGTTCTGTCCTAATCCTGCACTGGGCTCTTAGTCTTCAAATTGATGTTTTTACCTATGACTCCACGGTTTTATATTGGGTAGGGAAGATGGATGTTAATAGCTGAAACTCCTTAGTGTCCTCCACACAGGGCTAACAATGAGAAAAAACAAACAAACAAAAATAGTAGAATTCAGGAAAGCACAATATTTGCATGGAGAGAATTTGGTGGAGACTGAAGCATGGCACTGTTGTTAGAACTTTATGTTTTGACAGATATGTATTTTTTTCTTACGTGTTTTTAGAAGCTTATTTTAGACCAAAGAAGTTCTTATGTTTGTGATTTGTTTTTTTGTTTTTTTCAGTACTAGGGTGAAGGTCTTTAACCTGACCACAGGATGTTTTAATCTTAGTGGCTCATTACATATCAAAGATTTATCTACAAGTGATTGTCTCTTTATAGAGAGGCAGAAGCATAAATTAAGGGACAAGGACCAGAGGGACCTTAACAAGGCAAGTGTCCCTAAAGGCAGGAAGGCTCTCAGGGTGCAGCCTGTCACAGCTTATTATTTAGGCGCAGCTTTTCCTAAACATGCTTGGCTGAAGCAAATCTTTATTTTACAAGAAAGAAGAGTCCTTATATGCCCTTTAAATATCAGTGTGCAGAATGGCTTTTAAATTGCAAAACGGCTAACTTTCTCCTGTTGGCAGAGCAAAAGTGAGGTCCTTACTTTTAAAATATACATGCCAAAGCTAGAAAATAAAAGGAAAAAAGTGTCGTGCTAAACTGCTACAAAAGAGAACGTTAGAGAAAAGACAGAGGATTTCATTATTACATGGAAATCATCCTTAGAGGCTGGTAAGAGCTATAAAAGGTGATTATAGAATATCTGTACAAGTTTCAGATGAAGGTTAGTATAAAATAATTAGAGCAATATTAGGTGTTTTCAAGGTGATAGTTACTGCAGATGTAGATACTGATATATTGCTGGCACTCTGAGTAATGTTGGAGAAATTATACCATAGAAGTAATCCTTAGAAGGGCACAAATAGATGAAAGATACTAAAGGAGATTCAGGCAAGTTAATTATCTATTAAGTATATGCCTGGCTGGACCAATGGAAAAATATTTTGTTGGTGGAAGTGTTAAGGGATAAAAAGGTAGACAAGCTATGTGTGAATAATAGATGCTTCTGGGAGAAACATGAGGATTTGACTTCATATTTCTAGGATGAGAGACACCAAAATATCAAATGTGTAAGTGAATGCTAGGAAAACAGTGTCTCGATCAGATAAAAAAGGAAAAATAAAGAAAGGAAGTCATTCAATTCTGGGAACCTACAGGACTCCTGGGACTCGAGCTTCAGAAACATTTATCACAGCTTCAATTCAGGAGCCTATTGAAGGCAATTCTACGGTAGAAATAAATGTGAGGATAAGGAAGAAACACTCCTTGGTTTTACAGACATAAAAAATCTATAACAAAAGGCAGTGGAAACATCACTGGGGGCACAGAACTCAAATGTGTTATCTGAAGAGATGGCGAAGGGAACATCAGCAAGTGGATCCAGAGTGGAACGGCTCTAGGTTCTCGGAACGCAGAGCATAAGAGGAAATGGAAGTTTTGATAATGAAAGACAGTGAAGGAAGGTCCCTCAGAATAACTGGTGACAATACTAATCTAAAACATTCGCTGGATGGTATGTGTCTCTAACTCAACTCTAGGAGAAAACAAAGTTTGCTTCCATTATTTTTTTTCCCACACATATGGACAATGCACAGTGCTCAAAATTAACTTCTTCTCAGATTTTTTTTTTTTCTATTTGAGCTGAATCTCACGGGATATGAATTATGGGTCATTGAACCAGCCCACTTTACTCTAACCCCGCTAAGATCTTGCTCCTGTCTTTGACAATATTAATTTTGCCTGAGAGAGCTCCTGTGGAGTTGGGGATTGGTTCAGTATCTCTCTCACATTGTGCTTAGAAATTAAAGTTTAATTACCTCATAGAAACTTGGTTATAGAAGGAGTTTGCATTGAGGCATATCATTGTTTGATAAATATATATATGTATGTATTTATTTATTTAAAGACTGCCTTTTACTCATTTTATTTTAATGTCATCCCTTCACTGTACTGCAGAACCTCTGATGTTCTTATTTGGCAAAGAAGACACACAGTGTGGAATGGAAGGGAACTTTCAGTCTTGGGTTCAGCTGTTTTAGAATTGATTTCATTAATGCACTATTTTTGAGACTTTGGGCAACAAAATAGAAATTGTCCTCCATGGTCATTGGTTCTTCTGAAAGCCATAGCCATTGGTATTTGGAGAGCAGCCTCTTTGAAGGTAGAGATCAGATGGACTTCTGATATCCCCTTTTGTGGCAAATAGCCCATTCTTGTTAGATTTAATGGGTAAAACCAAGACTAAGAAAATAAAGTAGAATAGTAGAATAAATGTCTTTTCCCCACTTCTACTTTACATTTAAATGAGCTTTTCCACAGTACTGTCCTAATTAACCTCTTCGTGACTATTTACTTTGGTAAAGTGAAATTGTATCTACTTGGAAAATTTAGAAAGATGAACAGGGCATCCTCAACTCAGTGTCTACTTATGTCCTCTTGAAAAAGCATTGGTCACAGATGTACAGGTTCTATAATGTTTTCTACACTCTTCACCTTTGAGGGCAGATAAGCCCCAAACAATTACCCACCATGATTGAGTAGATAAGGCCACCTAAACATGGTACTCAGTATCATTAAGGTCATCTTGAATACTGACCTCAAGTCTCCTTATTTTCTATCAGCAATGATGGTGATAGTTTGTTTCTCTTTCTATTTTTAAAATTTATGTCTTAAGTTCTATAGAGCTCAGGCCGGAAAGATATATACAATTTATTGAGTCCCACACCCGCCCCCTTGAAAACACAATGTTTATCACCTAAAAGTTGTTTCTTCTATTTAATATTGCTATAGCTTGAGTTCAACACAAGTTAAATACTTTTTTTTTCTTTCCTACTTGTTGTTAATTTCCTATTCTATTTTTGTCATGGTTTCTTATTTTTTCTGCTTCAAGTAAGTTGACTTATTTATATCTTTGCTATTTTGGATTTTTTTCTATTTTTTTTTTCATTTTTATGATGATAATCTTCCCTTTGTGGTGTTCAGAATAATCTGATAATGATTTCTCTATCATTCTTTGAAAACAATATATCAAAAACATATACACATAATTTTTCATTGAGTAGAATGTCTTGGAGTAACTATTCACCTTATTTGATTGCTATTGAGTTATTAATATTTCTTTCCATCAATTCTTTTAAAAAGAATTTGTCTATTTTATCTAAGTTGTTCATATAATTAGCAAAGTATTGTTCATAATTTCTCATTATTATGCATTTAATCTGTAAAGGATTTATAAGTAATGTCTCTTTCATTCTTAATAATGGTACTTAGTATTTTCTCCATTTTTGTCTTAATCAGCCCTGCTAGGATACATTAATTCTATTATCTGCTTATGCTTCACTCTTAATGTTAGAGTGAATCCATAGTCTTGGTATAGTTATTGTTGCAAAAACATGGTCCTTCTGGGGTTTTGATGGAATAACTTGAATATTTTCCAAGCCTTTATAATTTGGGATTATATTCAGTCTCCAAATTTTTGTTTTCAGTAGCTGAGATCTCTGCTTACCTTTCTTCATCCTCCAGCCATTACTTTCTACTTAGAGGCATGAAGTCTGTCCTGTGAATGTGGATTTCTACCTGATTTCTATCAAATCTATGCCACATTTACTGATTATTCCTTAGAGAACAAAAAAATCAGTATATATTTCACCCAATGATGTTTCTTTATTTTGAGAGTCAAATTCTCTCCAGCTTCTGCCTGTCTTTTGGCAGTACTCCAGTACCTTTAATTTTTTGTCTGTAATATTTATATACACACATATATTTATTTATTGGAGAGTAAGTCCACTATACGCAACTCTGCCATTACCAGAAGCAAAATTCACTAGATAAAATCTTTGTATGATCAAGAATCTGACATGGATGGAGAAAGGAATAATGAATTTTTGAAGATTAGTAAATTCTCATTCCATTTCTAAAGAAGACATGTCTGATTGGTATAAAATATCAGCAAAGACCCTGGGAAATTGGGAGGTGACATTTTAACATTTAAGAGATAGGATTCAGGGTTTTTTTCATATTAAGATTATTTCTTTCAGAATGTTTGGAATTTGGTCAGATATTGAGATAGAAAACCAAACATCAACAAAAAAGTCCAGTTACCTAGTCAGACAGTAAATTGAACCAAAGTTGCTGTTTGACAACCTACAAATTCAAACTTTCCACTCTGTTGAATCTTTTGCATCCCAGCTGCTCCAAACAATAAGTGGATCTTTGGTATAGTTTTCTAATGCCCTTAGGCTTCAGCCATTGCCTTGAGGAATATGTTTAAGAAATTTACCTTGTTTTCTTTTTTTAAGCTGTTCAGCACTTTTGGAAGAATTCCCATAGCTCACAGTTCTTAAATATTTTATATTCTTCATACTGTTCTGTGACAGTGGTCATTCAGTAGCTTAAATCTTCTTTCTTTGTACACCTTTTTCTGGGTAATCATAGATTACAATTTAATTTTTTTCCATTGTGGGCCAAAATGCCTGAGAATCACCCAAAAAGACTAGTGGAATTTAAATGTCTTCATCTTCTTCTTTTTTTAAATTGAGGCATAATTGATATACAACATTATATTAGTTGCAGGTGTACAACAAAATGATTCTATATTTGTACATATTGTGAAATGATCATCAAATTTAGTTAACATATGTCACCATACATAGTTACAGAATTTTTTTCTCTTGATGAGAACTTTTAAGATCTACTGTCTTAGCAACTTTCAGATATGCAATACAGTATTATGAACTATAGTCACCATGCTGTACATTACATCCCCCTGATTTATTTATTTTATAACTGGAAGTTTGTGAATTTTGACTCCCCTCACCCATTTCTCCACCTCCCACCCTCCACCTCTGGCAACCACCAATCTGTCCTCTGTATCTATGAACTAGGTAAAATGCCTTCATCTTTAACATGGACAGACAATCAATAATGGATCGTTTCCATTTCCCTGAATGATTGCTCACAACCTCTTTTTATTGACAGTTTTTGGAACAGTTGATATTTATTTGAAAGGCCCAGAAACTGACTGTGTGATTTAAGCATGGAGGTTATTGGTTAGCTCACGGAAATTGATGAGATGCTAGATTTGGAAGAACAGAGCCTAAAGAGAAGCTGAAGCTGCAGTCAAAACTGTGCCTCGAGGAAAGCTCTCAGTGTTGCTTCTGTTGCCAGCATCAAGCAATAGCTACTTTTTCCCCTGGAAAATGCACATGGCTAATCCAGCTACCATTGCCAGCAGAATGTATTCTCCACTTGTTCTGCATGTATGTCACTATCTCCTACTTCATGAGTGGTTTCAGTGGGTTGGGGTTATGTGATATGTCCATACATTAGGTAGGACATCAAGTGTATTGATAGCTTCCTTCTGATTATGCTGCAACAAATATAACCCCCTCTCCCAATTTTAACAAGGTACTATATATCTTACTTTACAGGCCAGTTTTGTGTTAACTGAGGTTCTACTCCTTATGCACTCTCATTTTAGGGCTTAGAGTGAGAGAGCAGAATGATGTGATGTCTATGGAAGCTTCTGCTCTGACATTACATACAATCACTTCTGCTCACAGTTCTTTGATGGAAGCAGGTTACATGGCCAACTATGCTGTTAATAAGGCAGGAAATTAAACTCCTGCCATAAAGAGTCACTTAAAGCAATTTTACAAAAGATGTAAAATCCTTTTATACTGAAGGCAGTGGATAATGGGAAACAATAATAAAACCTACTGAATTATTGTATTTCCTTTCTATAGTAGTGTGAGGTGAGTCTCATCAATCCTTTTTTGGTAGAATTTCACTAAATATAGAAAAAGATTTCAGATGCTTGGCAGGTACCTTATGATAATTGTTCACTATAGTTTTTGGATGCATTCCTTTAAAGATATGTAGTGTTTTAACTTGCTTGCCCTTGTTTTGGTACCTCTAGTATTAGTCACAAAGGTAGCATCTCCAGAGGTCAGCAGATTTATCATTTCTGTCTGTTCAGATAATATATTAATATACATGATGAAAGTTACCTCCTAAGGGCCCTATCCTATTCCCTTAGAAATATTTGCTTTTTATAATTTTTATGGCAATACCCCCATGGATTTGGCAAATAGTTCTATAGTATCACAATAGAAGTCTAATTAGAGGTAGATTAGATATGATCTGATTAAGAAATGTAGTCTAAATATAGCCTATCCTTGTGACTGAAATTAATAATACACTGAAAAATGGGCAGAATTTCTTGAATAGATTATCAGAATAACTGTGATCAGCCTACTACTGTTAATTGTTTGGGGAATAATTATATGTTTTGCTGAAATTTAGCAATACACTCCAGGAGGAGATGTCCAAGAAACTAAATGAGTGTACTTTAGAGGGTATGCAATAAAATTCCATCAAACTTGGTTCTAAGTGAGGGGAGGGTCTATCCCTATAGGGATGATACAGGTTAACTTTCACATTTCCCCAATTGATATAATATACAGAAAGAGAGTTTAATATGCTCAGACAAATTACCAGCTAGGATGCCTCTTGTGTAGATTGAGAAACTTGGAAATGAGTAATACTGGCAACTTTTAGGAGGAAAACTAAGATTTTTTAAAATTTTATTGATGAAGTTCTAAAATTCTACTTTTCCGGTTTGCCCTTTCAATTCAATAACTAACACATGAAACACTTTGTAGTCTGGCGGAAAATACAGATTAAAAGTACAGATTATACTTCAAAAACAAGTATAAAAATGGAAGAGAATGGTAATTATGAAGAAATTAGAAGATATTGAAATAATTACCCTGGAAAATCTCAAGGTTAATTTTTTTTCAATAGAGGGCAGGATAATATAGTTTAGTTTGCTTCAAAATAGACTAACATGTAAAATCAAGAAAATATATTTAACCAGCATTGAACTGGTGCACAAAAAGGCAATTTAGCATAACACAAAGAGCAAGCCATGAGATATTTAACTGAAGAAAAGTGTCTTTTCAAAGTAATGGGAAGACATCTGACTATTCAATAATTGCTGTTGGATAAATTTGTTCACTACTTGAGTAAAAAACTCAAAAACAGGAAAAATACGTAGAAAGAAGGAAACAACAGAACACAAAGCAAAACAAATACTAAATTTATCAGCCAGATTCCTCCCAGTAGATGGGAACCACACCAGTAAAGGGAACAGGATTTTTTTATCTAAAAGAAATGATACTTAAATTTTAAACTTTAGTAAAAGGTTGACAGAGAACTTCAAGGAGTACAGAAGCTGGAATTTCACAAGATAATTACTATTTCTAAAGCTGACAAAGAATGAACAAGGATAGACTTAGAAACGCAAGTCAGGGGTACCAACTTGACACTGAGCTTCAGACAGAATGACAGCCAAAGGAGCAAGCAGTTAACTGTATGTGAGGATGAAATGTGGTGGAGTGTGCAGGCCACATCTGGCCTGTAAGAGAGGTCCACTGCTTGATGATGGAGACGAAAGCTGTAGTCTGTGAACCACAGCAGGTCTGAAGAGCTGCCCACCGCTGGCTGATGAAGAACCTTGCCAGTAAGTGCCAGCACGACTTATCTGTCAGGACTGTCAAGGAACCATTGACCAAAACCACCCGTCTTGGCCAGGCACGATGATAACCACTTGCCTAAATTGTCTCCGAACAGAAGGTCCCAATAAAGAATGCAGTGCTGCCACTGAAAACTAACAGGGAGAACTGGGGAGGGTCCAAAAGGAGGAGGGGGGAGATGATATGTCTTCCCAACCTCACAGAAACCCTCACGCTGGACTCCATCTTGGCTGAGAGATGCATGCGCCACCAGGGAGGACCCTGAGTCAGACCAAATATGGGCCAACCAAGATGATTGGCCAGAGACGACCCAGAAACTAACCCCATTACCATAAAACCTGAAACTGCGAGCCACGTGGCAGAGCAGTTCTCCTGGGTTCCCTTACCCTACTGCTCTCCGCCTGGGCACCCCTTCCCAATAAAGTCTTTTGCTTTGTCAGTATGTGTGTCTCCTCAGACAATTCATTTCAGATTGTTAGACAAGAGCCCACTCTCAGGCCCTGGAAGGGGTCCCCCTACCTGCAACAGGACCACTGAAGAGAAAGCTACCAGTGATCCCACCTATTCTAGCAGAGTCTCTGACTACTCTGTAAAAAAACAGCCCATTTCAAGAAAGAAAGAAAAAAAGAAAGTGCATTCTTCCTCGATGGGTGTCCTTCTAGCACCCTCTATCAGCAAAGCCAAACATAAAGCCAGCTGGTTTAGGAAGAAATGTCTGCAGAGTCCATCTTTCATGTTCATATTTTTCTTACAAGTTTGTTTGAAATTATTTCAAAAGTAAAAACTTGAAATTATTTTTTGTAAATTATTTAATGAATATATGAACAGATGTTCAATCACTTTAATAATCAGACATATAATAAAAATATAAGATATTATTTATTATTTTCATTTAAAATTGTCCTATTATAAAGTTTATTGTCAGCTCAGGGAAAAATGAGGTTGAACATATAACTAGTTAGAATTAAAATGCTACAGAAATTTGAGAACAAAATTTAAAGCATGACTATTGTTTGTATCAGGTGTTCCACTTTTAAATAGTATATTCCAAGAATTAATCACACATGTGTGCAAGGATATAGGCACAAAAGTTTCCATGGGTCTTCCTTGCTTTTTAATATCTAAATATAAAAAATAACCTAAATATTTATCACTTGGGCATTGGTTAAATAGAATATGGCATGTGCATGCTGTGGAATACGATGTAGTCATTAAAGTCCGTATATTGACAAGCAAGGAAAGAAGTCAATGAAATATACAGTGAAAATGGACAGTTGAATAAAAAGGTAAAGAATATCATTGCAATAAAAACTGCGTATATATGTTTGTTGAGTAAGTTTGGAAGAATCCATCCTGACCTATTAAAATTGTTAGCTATAGAGAGAGATCAACTGAAGCCATGACTTTTTACTTTAAAACTGGTTATTTTATTTGTGATTATCATTTATTATATTTCAAATTTAAAAAACTATAAGAATGCAACAAAATTATATATAGTATATATTTATATGTATATGTGATATATGTATGTATGTATTCAACAAGCAAAGCCACAAAGCCTCAGAGCCACTTGTATGAAGCTATACAGTTTAAATGTTACTTATAATCTATTAAATATGTAAATATTATTATATTTTAGAGAAACAAAGTTACCTTTGAGTACCTTTTATTTTGTTTACTCACTGGGAATTATCTTGCAGCAGAAACTGATAAAACATGGCTGAAGTCATATCTATAAATAAATTGAAAATGACCCAAAAATTAATTAGTAGAGTTGTATTTATTACATGTATCTACTATGTGCAGAAAATGCAATTTTATATTTTATATTTACTATAATAATATAATAACAAAACAGGTTAAAAAATTACTGTAGAAACCGATACTAATTAATATTGATATAACTACATGACTGAGAGGTAAAAAAGGAGGGATATAAAATTGATGTTCGTATGAATCACCTTGTACAAAATTGATATAGAACTTTTTATATAATGCCAAGACACACACATACTAAAAAAAAACACTAGTATAACAGGAGTGAACTTGATAAAAAGTAAGATAGTAAATGATTAGAGTTGGTAGTGAATTATAAAATCTAGAATTTCAATTTGCATAATAACATTTTTAATGAAATCTTTCCCCAAAATGCATTAGGAGATTAGAATTAACCTAGTTACACATTTTTATTAGGAAAAAGCAAGCATGCAAACTTGATTAGTGGTAAATGAGAACAAATAGTAAAGGATCTGTTCTTTTGTGATGAATTGGTTTTTAATCATTTTCCTCAACCTTCCATGACTGAATGGTTTTGGCTTCCACATTCCTCCTGAGCATTTTCCTATTTCTACTCATTCGTTTGTCCTGATATTTTCTTCAGTACTGTCCTTACAACTTTACCTTTAATTGTTTTTTTTTAACCATTAACTTTTATTGTTCCACATTCAATCTTCATAGCCTATTTAACTTTTGTTACTACTTTATCTCCCCTACATTGTTTCCTTTCGTTTTTTTTCACTCACAATTTAGAGCTATTCTGTCCAACATGATAGCCATGAGGCATAGGTGATTACATTTAAGTTTAAAGGAAATAATTACCCACATTTCAAATCTTAATTGCCACATGTGGCTTCTGGCCACTGTTTAAAACAGTCTAGATTTATAGACCATTGCAGAAAATTCTCTTCAACGGTAGTGGTGTTTATTGGCATTCTTTTAGCAAAACTTATTTGTATGCCTTTGCTTAAGAATCTGTCATGGTTACCTATTGCTTTATCTTAGATTGTAATTGTGAGAGACAATATATGATACAGAAAAGAGTAAAGAGTTGGGGAGATAAAATATTGAAATTGATTTTATTCTGAATATGTAAATTAGAGGTGATGGAATTTTACTTTTAAATGCAGTGTGATTTACTTGAAATATGCTATGTAATGTGCTCGTATTTCTTTTATCCTTTTTCCACACTTCACATTCCACTCCATTTAAAACCTTCAAAATGGCTAATTCAAGCATACCAAAATAAATATAATCTTAATAAACTTTGAGTTGTTTTCAGATTTGAATAAAAACAGATTTTCTGATCATACAATTAGATGATATTTGGGCATTTGATTATTTATTTAAAATGCAATATGAAAAATTAAATAATAGGACAAAAGCCATAAACATATTTAAATCTCTAGAGATAGACCAGGAAGCTATTATTCAGAGCTTGTTATCAATTTAATCAACAGCTGTATATAATGCCATTTCATCATATTCTTAAAAATATTATTTAATCTGAGAATTTAACTGGTAGAAATTATATATATTTTATTTACTTGAATCTTAGTTGAATATATTCTCATATGTTTTAGATATTTGCATAGCATTTTTTGCCTACATGTCCAGATTCAACGGCTTTTTTGTTTAAACTATATTGTTTTGAAATAACTCTATTTTGACCATAAAGTGATAAACATACACAATATTTATTATTTTATCTTGGAAAAGTTAGGGAAAATTTATGTAGGCAACTGAATTATGCAGAAATCTTCACCAATAATTGAAACCCTGCAACTGTGTGGCATTTTCTTCTTTACACTTGTGTGGATTAGAAGGAAGCAACCCATTGTCCAAAAATGCCTTCCCTGACACCCTGTCATCACTTCTTGTATTCACTATGAAAGTGACAACATTAAAAGCAAATAAAATGGAATGCCATATTATTCAATATCAGTTGGAAACTTATCTGAAGGAATTAATTTATTGCCTTCCACAGTGACACTTAGATAGACAAAATGTTTAATTAGAAACAGAGAAGTAGACACAAAACATAGGCACTGGTTTTAGTTATCTAAACTATAATTATGTCATAGGTCAGCCAGGGGGCAGAAAAATGCAATAATCCTTAAAAAATGAATTTATTTACTTCCTCACATTTGCCATGTTGGAGTTGAGACACTTACACCATAAAATCCACAAAACAGACCCCAAAAATGTTTTAAATAATTCTGAATACGTTTATAGACAGAGGATAAGTATCAGGATAATTTATTAATAGGAATAAATAAAAAGTTGGCCTATGTATAAATTTATTTTCTTCTATACTCAGTAGAATTGTATATAGCAATTTATACATTATAAAATATTTCATACATATAATATGTTTTAATATACCTAAAGTACTTGTGAGTATGGCATAATTATTTCTCTACTTTTCGATTCTGAAGCAAAGGCTCAGTAAACTGTGCAATAGAGTCAAACAGTCACAAATTTAGTAAATGACAGGACAATATTTCAAATAAAGTTCCTCTGGCTCCAGTACCATACCATGCCCTTGGCACTTGGCAGAGAAGGATGTACTAGTCCCTCACAGGAGGGTGAGGGACTGCCAAGAACTGAGAAAACCTCTGACACAGAAGTACAGCAATATCTCAAAATATCTTGAAACACGTTTTCAAGTGCTTCTTTTACCAAATATTGATTTTCTTCTGATTACCTCTTCATTCTCCATTTCCACAGCCATGGTCTTAATTCAGAACCATCAAGTTACACTTTGACTTTAGTGGCAGTTGAATAATGTCTTCCTAGTCTGACACCTATGGTCTTACCCCTTGCTTACTCATAACTTTTCTCCCCCTAGTCACCAAAATTACCTTTCTAGAACAAAAATCTAATAATTCCCTTCCCTTATAAAATTTTAGAGTCTGTACCAAGCTACCATGTCCAGTATCAGTGTGTAGTGTATGATTACATTTTCTCAAACCCTATAGTTTATTGTTACCTGAAAACCATGTGCCATTTATACCTTTGTCCCATGACGCACTGTTTCTTGGATCTCCTTTCTCATCCTTTTACCTGATAAGGTTACCATGGGCACTGTACATTTTATTTACTATTTTAAATCACTTGAAGAAAATATTAGGAGAAGATATATAAACCCAAGAACTTATAACTTCACTAACACAAATGTTTGCTCCTTCCCATCTGGTCAAGGGTTCCATTATCAGTGGAATATAAGCAACACGCAGGCCAGATGTTTTTTGTTAGTTTTGTTTTGTTCACTATGTTCCAGCATCTAGAATGATACCTGCCATGTAATTCACACTGGAATATATATTGAATTAATGACCACATGAATAGCAATTTCAAAATAGCAAAAAGCAAACCATCTAACAAATGAAAATCTTCTCACAGAAGGATAACATGATTGACAAAAGGCAGATGACTGAGTAAAAAGACCAATAACTGCATAATGCAATGGCTTGCTTATGAGAGGTACTTAATAAGTATTTATAGAATTATTTTTATATAGAAATTCTTATCCTCAAAGATCCCACTGAAGATTTCTTCCTCTGTATTAGCTCTAACATTTCTCTAGGTAAAAGTTACCCTAAACTCCTTTGTATCTCTTTGTATCTTTTACTTATAAATGGTATTCCATGTATCTTTAAAAATGCAAATTTTTCAAGAGCTGTCTAGAGATTTAAAAGTATTCATTCCTTTTGACCTAGTATTCACAGCATTCTGAAAAAATGAGCAGATGCCTAAATCCCACACACTTGTAATGTCAGTGAATCTTCCTTTTTTCAAGATAGAAAACACACTTAAATGTAACAATAACACGATATTTATTGTGTATAATTACATGATGAAGTTCTTATGCATCAAATTACCGGTATTTTATGAGGATAGTCAATGATTTAAAAACTGCTTATGCCATAATATTAAGTGAAAGCTTTGACATACAGTGTTACAGATTGTGTGTGTGTGTGTGTGTGTGTGTGTGTGCACATGCGTATTGATCTGAACTCCAACATAAAGCACTGAAAAAAGACTAAGGGAAATAAGCTGCTGGCATTATATATTTTCTTTCTTCAGTTCATTTATGCTATTCCACACTTTTCACATATTTCTTTAATGAACATGTATTACTTTCATCCTAAAACCAAAACAAAAGTGAAAGCCTGTTTTCTACTCAATATTATACGGATGAAGTAAAAGAAGGCAAATATTGTAACATTTAAAACTCAGAATTTGCAGTGATATAAACTCGTTTTCAATGATATAAACCTATCTTCTGTTGACTGCCAAGTCCTAGCTCTGTGGCGTTGATAAAGACACTTAAGGCTCTTTAACCCCTTCATAATTCTGGATTTATAATTATACTTACTATATTGAGTCATTGCATTGGTTAAATGAGGAAATGCATGCACCTAATGTACTGTTTGGAGCAAAATAATTATTTTATAGATATGAGGAACAGCAACATTATAGTCAGTCTCTTTTATGTAGTTTCATAATCAAATGGTCATTATATATAAATTTAGCTCTCCTGTAATGTTTCATGTATCACTGGTACTCAACACATATTAATAATAAATAAAAATCTTTTAAAAGCACAATTGACCCTGGAAAAGTTCAGTTGATTTGTACTCATAATTTCTAAATGGCAATCAGGGCAAGACAGAAATTTCAGCTGGCATTTGACATTACCAGATCAATTATATCTCTAAAGTTACTTTTACATTGATTATAAACATTTAAATAAGCGCTCCTTTGCAAATGAAATATTTATTTGACTTATTATTGAGTTCTAGAATGAACATTGTAGAAGGACAATGCTACCAAAAGCAAATTTCTACATTTGAGAATCTAGAAATTGCTCCTTCATAAGGAGACCATCAAAGGAGTTGGGCTGATGGATTTTGGAAATGGGTGGAACCAAGCAAGCCGTAAGAATGAGGAAATAAAATACTTTTCTTCTTAGTTGCTCTACGTTAACATTCCGTATACAGGACAGTAGTTTCTCACAAGGGATTGGTTCCAGGACCCCCCTAGGATGCCAAACTCCTCGGATGCCCAAGTTCCTTCTATAAAATGGTGTAGTGTTTTCATATAACTTATGCACATCCTCCTGTATACTTTAAATCATCTCTAGATTACTTATAACACCGAATATAATGTGAGTGATATGTAAATAGTTTCTGTGGGAGGCAACTTTAAGTTTTGCTTTTTGGAATTTTCTGGATTTTTTTTGAATATTTTTGATCTGCAGTTGGTTGAATCTGCAGATCTAGAACTTGCAGATACAGAGGGTTGACTGTAATCTGTTAATGGATAGGGTGAAATTAAACAAATTACTTAATTTGACCAGTCATCTAGGGCCAATGGTAGATACATAGAAATAGAGGATCAATTCCTGCTCATAAGGATCTAATGATCTACTTAGAGTGATACATACTAAATTATAGAACAATGAATAAAAACACAGTGGCACAGGAATGATCAATTGTACTTAAATTAGAGTCTCTTGAAGTTCAGAAGACGTGTGGCCACTTCAATTTCAAATAGATGAGAGTTCATGGGATAGGACCAGAATTTAGTGGCAGAACAGGGCATTATTGTGACTTTCTCAAACAATTTTTTTATCCCCTTGTGTTCCTGCTTGTTACATGAATAGTGCAGCAAATCATTTTAAAGTTAATTTTTACTATTATAGAATCATTATTGAAAGCTACTTTTATCCTATTCCAAATGAAATCTTGTTAAACATATTTGAGAGTACAAAGAATGAACACAGCCCTGGAACTAATGCATTCACTGGTTTTGTTGTTGGGGAGGAAGAGGCAGTGGCAGTGTTGTCTGAAATATGAAAGATTTGGGAGATTATCTGATTCTTTTGAATGAATAAATCTCATCAGTATTTGAAAACTCACACCTTCAAAAGTCAGTTTCTATTGTTATTCCCCAATAGAATTTGGAAAATCATACCCGTCATTACTAGACTTAGGATAGTATATTACAACCAGTGAAACAGAATTTTTTTCTTACACCTTTAAAATCTAATGTGTGATCATTTCTTACACTGTCACTCCTTGGATTTCTAAAATATAACAGTAATAATAATAACAAAACATATTTCTATACTTCTATGTACCTGGCTTATTACTGACTGCTTTCTCTAAGCCTTACTCAAATAAGAACATGAAGTAGATACTACTATTATACAGATTTGCTAGGTTATGTGCAATTCTCCATTACCATCAATATCTTAGTAGCTTACAAAAGGGCGATTGATATTTTGCTCATGTATGTACTGTCTGTGGGTTGGCTGCAGCTCTATTTATCACAACTTCTTAACTCTAAGATTCAGGTTTAAACATCAACTTCCATCTGAAACATGCTGTCCTAGTGCAAGAGTGGGGTAGGTGAAGGCAGAACTTCATGATTCATAAAGCTTCTGCTGTGGAGTGGTGCGTTCCACTCCATTCACATTTGATTGGCCAAAGGCAAGTCACATGATTAATTCTGATGTCAGTGGTGTAGTGGTGTGTATTCCTCCCACGTGGAGGGGGTCTGAAAGCACTATGACACCAGGAGGTGTTGTATGAGCTTCTTGTGAAAGCAGAAAATAATTTGAAACAATAATACAATTGACCACAGGCGCTTTTCCTATTTTACTGAAGAGAAGATAAATAACTTGATCAATGTCACACGGCTAGTTGGCGGCATAGGTAGAGTTCACCTCAAACAATGTGGTTCCAAAGTCTACTTTATTATGTCTGACACTATTTTGTGTTATGACACTTCTTTATTCAAAGACGCATACTCTTATATCCCAGAAACAAGACCCTAATTATGCTCTGTATTTGCATTTAACTAACAAGTGAGCAGAAAGGATCTTGCTTTCTGCTGGTTCAGATTTCCTAAGTGATTCATACTGAATGTACACTAATGATAAGCAGAGAGTGTCACCAGGCAGATCTGTGAGAGAGTAAGTATCTCCATTTCAAAATACAAGTATTTTATACTTCTGGAGATATCATTCCAAAAATCAAATCGCAACAGCTTCACTCTCCAGGAGCAAGTGATGGAGACTCATTTGGTCCTTTGAAGAAGCTTGTAGATAATGAGCTGAAATACAGGGACTGGCAATTTCTGCAGATAGTACACCTATAATTGCTATACTTTTGTATCATCCCATTACTTCAAATCAGCAGGTTGTCTTGAAATAACCTGCTGCTTAACAGAGAATATTAAATATATGCATTAATGTTCTAGCTGTGGCTTTTGTCAGAAGGTAATGAACTCTCATGTGTTTTAAAATATAAATGGAATGTTCCATTTTATAATGCAATAATCTAAGTCTTTAATGATAATCACATGATAAACCATTTACTGAATGCCTGAGAATAAAATGTAAATAAGACTAACAGCCCACTGAGAAAGCACCATTTTTCTAGAGAAAGCCTATATGTTATGTATCAATAGGAAAATAAAACAATAAAATAGTATATGCTCTAACATCCCTTAAATGATTTTCAGAATTCTGAAAAATTTGATTATTCTTTGGTTATTTCAATAATTAAGATAAGATTATGCGTTATTAGGAAGGGAAAACTTCTGAAATCTGCAGGGTAATAATAGCAAAATTTTCATGAAATTAAATAAAATGAAACTGCTTTTTGAAAAGCAGTGTTATGTAAAGTATGTATAGTAGACTAAAAAACACTCTTCAAAGGTATCAGGTCCTAATGCCTGGAACCTGTAAATGTCAACTTATTTAGGGGGAAAAAAATGGTCTTTTTTACACATGTGTTTAAGTTAAGGATCTTAAGTCATGGATCCCAAATGCAATCACATATATCTTTACAAGAGGGAGGCAGAAGGAGATTTGAAATACACAAGGTACTGTGAAGATGAAGTCAGAGACTGGAGTAATGTAACACAAGCCAAGGAATGCTGGCAGACACTAGAAGCTGGAGGAGGCAAGCAACAGATTTTCCCCTAGAGCTTTGGAGGGAGTGAAGCCCTGCCAACACTTTGATTTTGATCTAGTAACACTGATTCTGGACTTCTGGCCTCCAGAACAATGAGACAATAAAATGTATGTTCTTTTAAGTCACCAAGTTTGTAGTGATTTGTTTAACAACCCTTAGAAAATTACTATAGATTTAGGTACAGGGATATAGGATATTGTGTAATAAATGCCTGAAAATATGGAAGGGGCTTTGGAATCAAATAATGTATAGAGGTTGGAAGAATTTTTTGCCACATTATAGAAAACATCTAGATGCACATAAACAGACTGTTGGTAGAAACGTGGGTTAAAGGAAAGGGCTCAGAAGGAAATAAGGAACATACCACTGGAAACCGAGGGAAAGGCGAATCTTGCTATATAGTGACAGAAATAGCTGAATTGTGTTCTACAACTGTTTGAAGAAGCAAAACTTGTAAGCAAGGAACTTGGATATTTATCTGAGGTTAATTCCAAGCAAACCATTGAAGGTGTTAACCTGATAATATCAAAACGCAAGCAGACAAATATAAATTAAGAAAAAAAAAAGCTTAAGCAAAAGGGAACCATCACTTGATGATTTGGGAAACAGCCTATCAGATGGCAAAATATGATAAAATTAGGATAGTAACTGTTAGGAAAGTATACTTTGGAGAGAAGGCCAATGGCATGTCTGGATAACCTGCTACTAGTGCTGAAGAGATTACATAAATGGCTCATGAAGTCACTCAACCAGAAGAAGCCTTGAATAAAGATGGGATTATCAAACCAAAGATCTGTGGAGGATGCTGTGGCTAAAGGTGTGAATCCCTGTGATATACCTGGGCAACCTGAAAAGGTTTTTGAGAATGTTGTACCACCATAAACACTACCAGATTGGACTGGAATGGATAACACAGGATAAAATGAAGAAAGGCCTTTGAACTACAAAAACTCTACAGGCAGGCAATTGGGTGATAAAACTACTGAGAAGCACACACATGTTCCCTCTGAAGTAAAAGGAAAGATGATTCTGAAGGCAGAGACTTGGGCCCAGAGATCATAGCAATGGGCTCAGAAGAAGAGATGTAAGCCAAAATCACAGCAACAGAAGATGGAGCTGTGTTGCAGATGTTGGAGTCGAGGTACAGAGGATTGTTCCCAGGTCTTAAAACTTAATGAGAATCTGCCCTTCTTGAGTATGAAATTGCTTGGAATTTGTGAATCCTTTCTTCCATTTTCTCCCTCTTGGAATGGGAATGTCTATAAATATTATACTGTGTCTATCCCTCAGTTGTATTTTGGCAGCAGATAGCTTTCTAGTTTCACAGTTGTATTTTGCAGCAGATAACTTTCTAGTTTCACAGGTATAGAGATGGAGGAAAATTTTGTCTCAGGATGGATCATACCCAGGGTCTAATACAATCTTAATTTAACTGATTTAGATGATGAGATTTGCAATTTTGGAACTAGTATTTAGGCGACATTTTGGACTTGTGTTGATGCTTTACTGTGTTGAGAATTTTGGGGATCTTGGCATGGGTGAATATATTTTGCATCTGTTATAGACAGACATGAATCATTGGAGGCCAGAGAGAAGACTGTAGTAGGCTGAATTATGCCCCCCAAAGATATCAAGATCTAATCCCTTGAGCAAGTACTCACAAGGTACTTGTTACTTTATTTGGGAAAAATGAAAAGCTTTTGCAAGGCTTTTGCAGACCTCATTAAAATGTACATGTTGAGATGAGGAGAGTATCCAGATTACATGGGTGATCCCTAAATTTAATCACACATATCCATATAAGAAGGAGACAGAGATGAGACACATGGCAGGAAGGCAGTGTGACTATGGAGGCAAAGATTGGAGTGATCTGGTACAGACCAAGGAATGTTGGCAGTATCAGCTGGAAAAGGCAAGGGGCAGATTCGACCCTGAGTCTTCAGAGGGATCGTGGCCCTGCCAACATTTAGCCCAGTGATACTGATGTCAAACTTTTGGCCTCCTAAACTGTGAAAGAATAAATGTTTATTGTTTAAGCCACCAAGTTTATACTAATTTGTTACAGCAGTCATAGGAAACTCATACAATATGTAAGATGCTATTTCCTATCTGAATTATATTAACACTTCTTAATAAACTTAAGATATTATATAAATTATCCAGATCTGATCTAATGGTGTGAATATCTATTTTATAATTACTTGTACCTATTTCATTAATGAAATCAAATGCTTATCTGAACAAAATGCTTCATATTAAAAGATGAGCTGTATTATCAAATTTTTAAAAATAAATTTATTTTATTTATTTATTTTTGGCTGCATTGGGTCTTCGTTGCTGCGTGCAGGCTTTCTCTAGTTGCAGCGAGGGGGGCTACTCCTCTCTGAGGTGTGCGGGCCTCTCATTGCGGTGACTTCTCTTGTTGCGGAGCACAGGCTCCAGGCGCGAGGGCTTCAGTAGTTGTGGCTTCCGGGCTCAGTAGTTGTGGCTCACGGGCTCTAGAGCGCAGGCTCAGTAGTTGTGGCTCACGGGCTTAGTTGCTCCGCAGCATGTGGGATCTTCCCAGACCAGGGCTCGAATCCGTGTCCCCTGCACTGGCAGGCTGACTCTCAACCACTGCACCACCAGGAAAGCCCATTATTATCAAATTTTAAAGAAGCAAAAAAGAAAAAAAAAATAGAGTAGGTAAAGCATATGAATGTATGTAATTTTATAGTTTGGTGCATAATGCATCTATTTACAGGAGTTCTGGTTTCATTTCAAGTCTGTTTTTCCCTGCCTCAGAACAGTTGTGAGGATCAAATAACCTAGCAAATATATATTAATAACTTCAGTTCTAAAGTGGCATGTAAATACAGAACAATGATTATTGATTTTTGCCCCTACTGTTATCTTATTAGAATCTGGTGGACTGTTCTGTAACCTGCACACCTGCATCTCTTATCATATCTTTCTTACTTTTCTAGTCATCTTATTTCACTGAGAATTTCCTACTTTCACCTATTTTTCAAATTGAGCACAACTGCAAATATTTAGAATATGAAAGTTATACTCTTTCTTATGGGGTAGATAAAATATCTTACTTCCAGAATTTATCTATATTTTCATCTCTGGTAATTACATTTGATGATTCTTTTGTGGATGGCAGTGATGATTGTGATGTGCGTGTGTGTGTGTGTGTGTGTGTGTGTGTTAATGTGTGGTATGCAGGGTGCATAGGGTAATGTAGAATAGCTTATAGCCCTGGGATAGGATGATTTGATACAAAGACTTTTAGAAATCTCATACTTATGTTAGTTTTAAGATAATATCTAACTCAGATTATATATATTCAACTTATCCATTAGACTGGTGTAACACAAATAATATAAATTTTTTTTGCTTACATTGCCCCATACTTATTTCTCTAAAGACCAGTCCTTATCTAATGATTTCACTCTTACTCATTCTTGTTATAAATAAGTAAAGATTTTCCATTTTAAATCTCTTTATCAAGGTATTCAAAGCTCCCAGCTCCATATTGCCTTTCCTGCTTTATTTTCCACTCAAGTCACACAGAATATAGTGCTATGACCTGAAGTAATCGTGCTTTTACAGCTCCATGATTTACAAGGTGTGCTCTTTATTCTTAAAATAAATTTGCACCCTTATCTTTGTATAAAACTTTACATACTTCAAGTTGAAAAATTAACATTGTGTATACAATTCTCTATCCCACCAGGAAAATATAGCTGCACTGCATGCTGCTTTTCCACTGCCCTTTGTGTATCTTCATTATGGGATTTACTATGTAATAGTGCCATATGTTCCAGTGCCTACTTCTGTAGACAAAAACTGCTCAAGGAAAAGTATCTTTAGTAAAATCATTACGTTGCTAAAGCTTTAAAATCATTTTTTGGAATAATGCAATTTATATAATTGTATATATACATGTTTCAGAAAAGATGATATAGGGTGAAAGATACAGTGTTTTGCAGAGAAAATATAAAATTTAATCAAAAAGAAGATACAAACACAGACCCACAAATTAAAATTTGATTTTTAAACTTTTTCACAAGATTATTCTTCCTTTAAAAAATCCAGTAGGCACCAATCTGTTTTTATCCATAGATATAATTTTAACTTGAATAACTCCAAGGGAAGTTTTCTAATTTAAATATAACACAAATTCTTTTCATGAAATTAAAACATAATCTCTAAATAAGCCATATATTTTCTTAACATTTTCACAGGAACATTAGAAAATTATGAAATCCCTTAATTTTTATAGACAGGAAATGTGAGACATAGTGGAATTGTCAATATACATGCAGCAGATCATTGTAGATAAATAATAAAGTATACCCTCTATAATCTACCCCCAATTGTGTTTTACTTCTTAATATAGTTTGTTCTGACATTGAACTTCCAAACAACTTGATGTGCTTTGCAAATATTTTCTTCATATTACTTAAAACATCTCTACAAGATTTTGGCTCAAAAGTGTTATTATGTTATAGAGTATTGGCATGGGATATTTCTCTATAGTAACTTTCTTTCTTGATGATGGTACCCTAAAGATTATTAACAGTTGTGAGAAAGAACATTTTCAGGATTAAATAACAATGCACGTTTTAATTCAGTATTTGGGGTTATTGTATTAAGTATAAAGGCCATCATCCATGCTTTCTTGATAAATGACGAGATCTTTTAAAAAAAAAAACACACAGAATCTTTATTTATTTACTTATTTTTGGCTGCGTTGGGTCTTTGTTGCTGCGCGTGGGCTTTCTCTAGTTGTGGTGAGTGGGGGCTACTCTTTGCGGTGCGTGGGCTTCTCATTGCGGTGGCTTCTCTTGTTGTGGAGCACAGGCTCTAGGCGTGCAGACTTCAGTAGTTGTGGCACGCGGGCTCAGTGGTTATGGACCACGGGCTTAGTTGTTCCACGGCATGTGGGATCTTCCTGGACCAGGGCTCAGACCCGTGTCCCCTGCATTGGCAGGTGGATTCTTAACCACTGCGCCACCAGGGAAGTCCTAAATGGTGAGGTCTTAAATATGATTTTCAACATATTTTTTAAACCAAGATACAAAGACAGAGATGTCAAGGTTTCTGAAGCCAGTGAGAAGAGAATGATTGTATTTGCTTCCAGTAATACACAGCATCCTGAAACACACTGGGAGCCCTGCATGTTTCTTAATTTACAAAGCAACACTAAGCCTGAAAATTCTGGTTAATGTTTTGTTAACTGCCTCTCAAGGGAAATATCAGAAAGGTCACAGTGGAAAGAAACAAACATTTCTCAATATCCACAATACATTCAACAGCCTGATCTGAAACTGGAGAAGATACAGAGATAGAGATCTCAGAACATCCACAATACTGCCTTTTGATGCTACCCAGGAAGGGAAAAATGTCAGGAAACTGAGTGGTTGAAAAGTGTTGGAGTACTGAAATAGGATCTTCTCACCTGATACCATCTCTCAAAAAAAAATGTGGACTCATTTTAAATAAAAGGAAGTAGAAGGACTGCACATCTTATAAAATTCTAATGTGCAGGCAAACATAGCCAAAATGCACTCCAGAGAGAGATTATACTTTTTCCCCTAATTCATAATAAGATGCTCACTAAAGTCACAGAAATAATGTTATAATTCTGAATTCTTGAAAACATGATGAGGTGAACCACATTTCAAGTCTAATTGTAGTATTTACTATAATTAAGTCCACCTGGCCTCATAGGTCATTTAAGGCCTGTGTTTCCTTATTGATTTTCTGTCTGGATGATCTGTCCATTGATAGAAGTGGGGTGTTAACGTCCCCCCTATTATTGTGTTCCTGTTGATTTCTCCATTCATGGCTGTTTGTATTTGCCTTATGTATTGAGGTGCTCCTATGTTGGGTGCATATATATTTACAGTTGTTATATCTTCCCTCGATCATTATGTAGTATCCTTCTTTGTCTCTTATAACAGTTTTTATTTTAAAGTCTATTTTGTCTGATATGAGTATTGCTGCTCTAGCTTTCTTCTGATTTCAATTTGTATGGGGTACAGTTTCCATCCCCTCACCTTCAGTCTGTATGTGTCCCTAGGTCTGAAGTGGGTCTCTTGTAGACAGCATATATACAGGTCTTGTTTTTGTATCCATGCAGCCAGGCTGTCTTTTGGTTGGCACATTTAATCCATTTACATTTAAGGTAATTATCAATATATATGTTCCTGTTGCCATTTTCTTCATTGTTTTGGGTTTGTTTTTGTAGGTCTTTTTTCTTCCTTCCTGTTTTGTTCTCTTGTGACTTGATGACCACCTTTAGTGTTAAGTTTGTGTTGCTTTTGCTTTTTTGTGTGTGTATCTATTGTAGTTTGGGTTTGCTGTTTTTATGAGATTTTGATATAGCAGTCTATGTATGTACAAGCTTGTTTTAAGTTGCTGATCTCTTTCCCACCTAGAGGAGTTCCTTTAGCATTTGTTGCAAAGCTGGTCTGGTGATGCTTAATTCTTTTAGCTTTTGCTTGTCTGTAAATTTCTCCATCAAATCTGAATGAGAGCCTTGCTGGGTAGAGTATTCTTGGTTGTAGTTTCTTCCCTTTCATCACTTTAAGTATATCCTGCTGCTCCCTTCTGGCCTGCAGAGTTTCTGCTGATAAATCAGCTGAAAACCTTATGGGAGTTCCCTTGTATGTTATTTGTTGTTTTTCCCTTGTTGCTTTTAATATTTTTTCTTTGTCTTTAATTTTTGCCAATTTGATTACTATGTGTCTTGGCATGTTCCTCCTTGCATTTATCCTGCCTGGGACTCTTCCTGGACTTGGGTGACTATTTCCTCTCCCATGTTAGGGAAGTTTTCAGCTGTTATCTCTTCAAATATTTTCTCAGGTCCTTTCTCTGTCTCGTCCTTCTGGTACCCTATAATGCGAATGTTTGTGCATTTAATGTTGTCCCAGAGGTCTCTCAAACTGTCTTCATTTCTTTTCATTATTTTTTCTTTATTCTGTTCTGTGGTAGTGATTTCCACCATTCTGTCTTCCATGTCACTTATCTGTTCTTCTGCCTCAGTTATTCTGCTATTGATTCCTTCTAGTGCGTTTTTCATTTCAGTTATTGTATTGTTCAACTCTGTTTGTTTTGTTCTTTAATTCTTCTAGGTCTTTGTTGAACATTTCTTGCATCTTCTTAATCCTTGCTTCCACTCTTTTTCTGAGATTCTGGATCATCTTCACTATCATTATTCTTAATTCTTTTTCCAGAAGGTTGCCTATCTCTACTTCATTTAGTTGTTTTCTGGGGTTTTATCTTGTTCCTTCACCTAAGACATAATCATCTGCTGTTTCATTTCATCTAACTTTCTGTGATTGTGGTTTTCATTCTACAGGATGCAATATTCTAGTTCTTTTTGCTTCTGCTGTCTTCCCTCTGGTGGATGAGGCTATCTAAGAGTCTTGTGCAATCTTCTTGATGGGAGGCACTTGTAGTGGGTAGAGCTGGATCTTGGGCAGGGCCATGCTCAATAAAACTTTAATCCGCTTGTCTGCTGATGGGTGGGGCTCTGTTCCCTCCCTGTTGGTTGTTTGGCCTGAGGAGGCTACAGGCTGTTTGGTGGTGCTAATGGCAGCGTTTGGGAGGGCTCACATCAGTGAGTACTTCCCAGAACTGCTGCTGCCAATGTCTTTGTCCCCACAGTGAGGTACAGCCATCCTCTGCCTCTGCAGGGGAACCTCCAGTGTTAGCAGGTAGGTCTGGTCCTGTCTCTTATGGGGTCACTGCTTTTTTCTCCTGGGTCCTGGTGCACACAGATTTTGTGTGTGGCCTCCAAGAGTAGAGTTTCTGTTTCCCCCAGTCTTGTGGAAGTCCTGCAATCAAATCTCTCTCAACTTCAAAGCCAGATTCTCTGGGGACTCTTCCTCCCATTGCTGGACCCCTAGGCTGGGAAGCCTGACATGGGGCTCAGAACTTTCACTCCAGTGGGAGAGCTTCTGTGGTATAATTGTTTTCCAGTTTGTGGGTCGCCCACTTGGTGGGTATGGGATTTGATTTTATTGTGATTGTGCCCCTCCTACCATCTCGTTGTGGCTTCTCCTTTGTCTTTGGATGTAGGGTGTCTTTTTTGGTAGGTTCCAGCATTTTTTTATTGATGGTTGTTCAGCTGTTAGTTGTGATTCCAGTGTTCTCCGTGAATATGTTACTTCTTAAGTTTATCTAAATATTATCTAGACAACACCCTGCAGAATTTATGCATAGGTTTATTTTCACATATTTAAAAGTAAGTTAATTTTATTTATAATAGTCCTTTTTTTTAAGATTTAAACTCCAAAATATATTTATATTAAATTAAAAAAAAAAAGGTTACAGGCTTCAGTTAAAGATTAAGAAATTGGAATCTTTAAAATGTCATCAGTGAATAGAAAGCAACAAAGCTTGGGGATTCCCTGGTGGTCCAGCAGTTAGGGATTCATGCTTCCACTGTAGGGGGCATGGGTTCAATCCCTGGTCAGGGAACTAAGATTCCCCAAACTGAGCAGCACAGCCAAAAAACAATAACAACAACAAAGTTTGCTCTAAATGAAATACCGAAGATAAAACAGATACAGTCCTAATAATATAATGGAGTTTCATAAACTTATCAAAAAATACACTTTAATTTTAAAAATTAATATGCTAATGACATGAGACAAGCTTTACAATTTATTGATAATTAAAAATAAGCGAGTATGAAATTTTACATTTATACTGTCTTCAAATTTATCTTAGAATACACAGAAATTTGTCTATATTCTGTGTTGTATCAGTACATAGAAAAAGTATTTTTAAAGGTAGTATATTATAGATATCTTCTTAATAGCTGACATAATATTTTCATTACCTTCCACCTCAATAATCCCCAACGTAGAAAGGCAGATTTTTGTTCTTGCCTACCCTTCTTTCTTTAATCTCAGGAAATTTTGAGGGCTCTACATTGTTCTCACAAACCAGAGCTCCTCTCCTCTCACAGGATGGCTTGTACCTGACTGGGAGTATGTATTGTAGCTGCCCTGTTCTGACCCTGGATACTGTTGTTCCATTAAAATTGTTTCCTGCACATTTCTCCAGTTTCTGCCAGCCACTGTCCTCATTTTAACAGTGCTCAGCTCTGTGCTTTCAGCAACATCAATTCACAGATGTTTCTGCTGCCTTTTGTCCTGACCAATCCACAAGAAATATATTGACACATTTAACTACAGAAAAAGTTAACGCTGTCCCATAATGAGAGACACCAATAACTAAGGTGATAGACAAAGAAAAGAGGTGAGAAAATATATGTGACCAATAATTTAATATTAGTGAAGAGTCAAAAGAATAACAGATGTATAAAAGGAAGTTCCTGATAAAGAAGTACCAAAAATTAATGAAAATGAAAACTAGTTCGACTTGAACCTAAAATTCAGGCAATTGAACATAAAAAAAATTGTTCACAAAATATATTTTCTTATGTTCACAGGTATAGTAAATAATAATTTCATAATGCTCTATGTTAGAAAGGAACAGGAAAAATAATTTCTCTCTTAGTGTTACTAACGGGGGCAATTTAAATTCCTCTCAAAATTAAAATGTTTACACATTGTCTATGTCAAATTTATATCAAACATGTATTTCTTGTTAGAAATCTTTTTAATAGACTGCAAATACATATATAAAGCATGTCCAATGTGGTATTATTGTAAAATAAAAATATTAGAAATAGATCTGATCAATATAAGAAAAGATTATATAAATTATTATGTTTACAATGTGTAATAGTATATTGACATTTCAGAGAGTGAAGCATATTTCCATATACTGACAGTTTTTAATGATAGTTTGAGGTAGGTGTGTTTGTGTGTGTTTCCTTTAAGAATTGAAATGTAATTTACTAAAATATATTTCCTTTTCCTCCCTACTTTTTCGTGTTATTCTTGTCATATATTTAGTCATATATTTTATATCTATACATGCTATAAACTGAACAATTAAAGTGTTACAACTAATGATTTATACAAGTAATTTTTAAAGAAAATTTTAAAAAGACATAGAAAGGTATATGTATGCATCTTTCATACTAACCCACATATTTATCATTTCTGGACTCTTCATGTAATTTTGAGTTATTTTTTATAGGTATTTTCTTTCCATTTGAAGGATTTCCTATAGCATTTCTTATAAATTAGGTATGCTAGTAACAAATTTTCTCAGTCTTTCCTTTTCTGGGCATGTCTTTATTCACACTGATTTTTGTTTTAATGGATATTTTGCTGCATATAGAATTCTTTGTTGACAAATTTTGTTTGTGTTTTTCCTGTTCTATGAGTGCATCATTCACTCCACTGTCCTCTGGCCTCCATAGTTTCTTATGGGAAGTCACATATTTATAGTATTTTTGTTTCCGTATCCAATAAGAGTTTTCTCTTGTTGTTTTCAACACTTTCTATGCTTTAATTTTAGTAGTTAAGTATTATGTATGGGCATCTGTATTAAGTTTATTTGGGGTTCATCAGCATCATGGAACTTATGATTAATATTTTTTATCAAACATTGTTTTATCAAATATTGTTTTAAGCTCTTTTGTCTTTCTTCTCTCTTTTTAGGATATTTTAGGTAGCATATTATAGCAACTCTGAATTCTGAATTAGTTCTTTTTTTTTTTTTGGCCACACCACACAGCATGCAGGATCTTAGCTCCCCAGCCAGGGATCCAACCCATGCCCCCTGCAGTGGAAGCGTGGAGTCCTAACCACTGAACTGCCAGGGAAGTCCCTCTGATTAGGTTTTATTCACTTATTTATTTATATGTTTATAATTTGTCCTAACGTATTCTATAAGAAGTCTCTCTTACTATTTGAGGCTGCTGTTGTTTCTGCTCCATTTTTTGATGTTTATTTTTCTTATTTAATTTTTTAGCTTTGCATCCTAGGAGTTGCCTGTGTTTCTGGTCAGCCAATGATTGGGTAAAAGTCGTGTGTGAATACTGAAAGCACATAAGTCTTCCATCACTGCCAGTGGATCTGACTGTAGCTTGTGTAGAACAAAGCCAGGAGGATTTAAAGTGTGCCTCAAATTTAGCTTTCCTCTGTTCAGTCTTATTTCTCCCTGGTGTATGCTTGTGATTTCCAGTCAGAGATATGTAGAGAACTTTACAAAATCTTCATATCTCTCGTCATTTCCAGGATTTCCCCATTAAATTGCTGGGTAGTCTCCTGCTTGCCCATCTAGGACCCTGAACCCAGGCTTTTAAGGCTTTGTTTTTTCTCCTTTAAGTTCCAACTGAGTTCCTTACTTTTACTGACAAGGGCAATGGGCATAAGTGGGTTTTTGCCCTTCATTCTTAAGGAAGTCTTCCCTCTATGGAAGCTGAGCTGCTGCATTTCACTGCCCACCCTGGCTTGGCAAGTCAACTACCAATGTTCAAAGAAGAAATTATGAGGTATTTTGCAAAAATTTGAAGTACATGCTAATGAAAACATACCATATCAAAATAAATTAATGTAATGCAGCCAAAGCTGTGCTAATGGAGAAGTGTATAGTTCTAAATTTTCTTATTTGAAAAGAAGAATTCTTAAACTTTATATTTCCGTTTTTAGAAACTAAAAATAAGTGAACAGATTAAAAACAAGCAAGCACAAAGAAGGAAATATGTATTAAAGCAAAAACAACAACAGTAAGGAATTGGATATCAGATGAAAAACACAAAACAAAATTGCCGAAGTTAGTTTTTTAAATAAATTTGAAGAAATTGTTAGTCTTCTAGACAGACTGGAGGTTTCACAATGTCATTAAATTCTGCAAAAATTAAGATAAGGTGATAATGAAGTAAATTTGGGGTTTATCAAGGCTAATCATGATTTGAAATTGAGGATCAAATGTAAAGCTTAAGGTAAATATCTGGAATAATTTATTTCCATTCTTTTCTAGAACATTTGGAAAATAGTAATCAATGCAATGAAAATGTAAATAATAGATTACAGAATGACTTCTTGGTTAGTGCTCATCAAATGATTTCAGTACAAGTGGCTCATCTTATTTGCTGTGACTCTTGTGATGAGTTTAGCTCATTTGAGGAAGAAGGCCAAAAAATGAGTGGAAACTAACTAGTTTAGCATAAGGGAAAATAATTGGAATTCAGTGAAGCCAAATATCCCTGCATATAAAGTTATGGCTTACATGTAAATTAAACTAATTAGCTAGAAAGACTTAATGCAGCTTCCAAAAGCCCTGTTCTTAATAGTGAAGAACAGTTTATGAATTGAATGAATCGGGTTCATAAAGTCTAAGTCTTAATATAGTCTCATCTACACTTCTTTCTTTCACAACTTAGAATCTTGAGGCATGGAAAATTTGTAAGAGTTTCCAAAGTTCATACCAGTAGTTAGTAGAATAATTCACCCAATTCAGTGTCCATTCTGCTCCAGCACAACATTTTAAAGCCAGTTTGATATCATTTACTTACTTTACGTCAAATGTAAGCATCTTTAATATGAAGTTTAATGTGTAATTTTCTAATGTTAAAAATTGATTGGCTTTTGCACAGTTACTTGTGCTCCATTTATCCCTACCATTTTGCTTTCTCATCTGGGATATATCTGCTTTCTGGGAGAAAATACACATTTTTACTGGTGTTTACAATATTTATCTCTATATAAAGAAATAAAAGTAAAACAGCAACCTATTTCTTTCCTGAACTGTGCATGAAGATTATTACTAAATAATATCATATCTTTTCCAATCTATGTGTGCAAATAATTGATTTGTTTTAAAACAGGCATTTTTTAATGGGATAGTTATAAAATTTATTCTCCTATACTGAAAATATGGCTAAATCTAAAATTTAAGTATAAATATGATGACCACCATAGTCAACACAGTCTCTATTTATAGTTATCATTTGTTCCTGGAAACTATTTTCTGAATGTGTTTCAAAACAAAATTATGACTGTAAAAAGCCTGCTGTTCTATTTATACTCTAACCTTCCATTCATGCATAGATTAAGGTCAGTCTTTGCCTTATAGTCTCACCATTATTTTGTTAATTTTATCATGTGTTTATGACATGCCTAAGTATGCTTGATATTAAGCTAGGACCTGAAGATAAAATGAAGACAAATATAGCTTCATCCTCAAGGATTTATGATCTAGTGGGAAGTATTTTATTTTCTGAATTTCTGTATGAAACATATATTTGACATATGTCACCTTATTTATTCCATTGCCTTTGTCACACATCTACAAATAGATTGTGAGCATTCTCAGCAGAGTAATGATTGGTTATATTCTTATCATTATCAAGAATGTAGTTTAAAAAAAAAAAAAAAGAACGTAGTTTACTCCTGTGAGTAATATATTTGATGATAATCAATAACTATATTTGGGTAAGATGCTTGTTCTTAATCTAAAAATAATGTTTTCAATTTTGGCAAGAATGGTTTAAAAGTTATGCAGAAACATAAAACATATATAATATAGATAAGTGGATAAATTTTTAAACCAGAAATGTATATATTTAAATTTTGAAATGGGTTGTATAGACTTAAGTTGAGTATAAGTATTCTTTACATTGTTAAGGGTTTATATTATACTATGATTTAAATTAAAATAAAAAGTTAAAGTTGTTCTGACCAAAGACCTAGTTTAACCAATTATTGCAGTGCATCCAAGAGTATGTATTTTATTGTACTTTTCCTTTTAATGGAAATGTTGCTTTCCAGGGAAGGAGATTTTAAATCAGTGAAAAACAAAGAAAAAAACCCGACATTATCCAAGCCGTGAAATCTATATGTAAATTTTAATCCCATTAAAGGTTTGGAAATTTAGCATCGTTTGCCTAATTTTTTTTTATTTTGACAAATGTAAAATTGGCAGACTCATACAGCTATAGTAAAAAGTATTGGCTTTCATTTTCTGACACAGAAAGAAAGGAATATATGTTTCTAAAAAGGCGATTAGCTACAAATAGGTATATGTTGTGCCTTAGATTTAATTATGTGCATCAGACTGAAACTTTCCAAGATACGTTGACTTCCATGTGACATATTACTAGAATTTGATAATTAGAGGAGAAATCTTAATGTATTCAACTGGGTATATTATAATAAAAGATTCACATATTTATTTTGAAAAATTAAAATACTTTTTATGTATGTACAATTGTAAGTTACTTATGAGGACTTCAGGTTTATAGAAATAATTGATTATCAGAATAAAAAGTAAATGAAATGTAAAAACTTAGTGTATCCAAACTTATGGTCCATTCTTTTTGTCTGTTTTTAGTAGATGACTTTATGTCCTACTTCACAAAGCAAAAGGAAGTTGTCAGTCTGTTGAAAACTCATCAAACTTACACACTTATCAGAGATTCTCTTCATTTTATGTGTGTGTATAAATACACAATACATAGGTATTACAAAGAATGTACTCATTGAGTGTTTATGTTATATAAATATAGCCCATGGAGTAGAATATATTTTGAGCAAGATGGAATTATATGAGTAGTGACTTGCATTTGTTTACATCAAAAATTTCTGTATTATCTATAATATAATGCTTTATTTGGGGCAATGAATTTAAGATATAGATATATATATGTGCATATATATTATATATACATATATATATATATATATCGATGATCTTAGTGAAAAAAAATCTGTCAGCACTACCTAAATGTTTGAAAGACACACATAAATACAATTCATTCTTTAAACATTGTTGTAGGAAATCTTCCTTTCTCCTGGCTTCATATTTTCATGTCAAGCGGGCTCCACTAAATAAATACAGGTGGACCTTGTACCAGAATGGCATCACTGCTCTAAAAGATGAGTTTGTAAGGATAAACTGAGAATGTAGGAATTCCTCCTTCTCTCTTTTGCAAAACCTGGTTGATTGCTAGAGAGGTTCTTTCTGCTACTACTTTTAAAAGCTATTACAGTCTCTTCCTCAGGGAGGGTAACCTGCTGTGGGGTTTGTGAGTGATAACAATGACTGAGTGATTTTTGTTCAATTTTGGGGTGTGGTCATAGGAAGCTCAATATTGTCATACTCTATCACCTTTATCAACATTAAAATTAATTTCATCTTCCTTTGCTTGACTCCTGATGTTTTTTTTTTTTTTCTCCTATGGATCCCAACCTAGAAATATAATATAATCACTGGAAAAAATCAGTGATTGCACATCAAATTAACAGCATATTCCTAGTGCCAAAAATGAAAATCTATCTGAATTATTCTAGACAGTATTTTCTTTATTAACAAAACAGTTAAAGATTTCTTTATCCTGCTGTTGAATATTTTTTGTGTGAACCCATACTGCTTAGAACTGTTGCAATCACCTCGCAACCCCTAGTATAGATTCAAAATGCTGAGAATGTTATTTTATTGTGTATATATACTGCATTTCTTCATCCATTCATCTGTTGACAAACAGTTACGTTGTTTCCTGCCATTTACAACAAAGTAGATGAAACAGGAGGATATTATGCTAAATGAAAGAAGCCAGATGCAGGAAGACAAATACTATTGATACATCTCACTTTTACGTGAAATCTAGAATAGCCAAACTCATAGAAGCAAAGAGTAGGGTGGTAGTAGCCAGGGGCTGGGTAGAGGTGGGAATAGAATGTTGATCAAGAAAGCGGGTAGAAAGTTTCACCTATGTAAGATGAATGAATTCCAGGGATCTAATGTACAACAATATAATGATTGACAATGCTGTATTGTATACTTGAAATCTGCCATGAGGGTAGATTTTAAGTGTTCTCACCACCAAAAAAGAAAAAGAAACCAAAAAAGAAAAAGGTACCTGTGTGAAGTGATGGATATATTAATTACCTTGGTTTTGGTTGTTATTTCACAATGTATACATAAATCAAGTCATCAAAGAACAGAACTCTTTTGTGTAATGCTCCTTCTAAACAGCTTCTTTCCGAAAAGGTGTTATTCTAGTTCACCATAAATCGTGATTCTAAAAATGTATGTTGGAATAAAGAAACAAACTTTATCCTATAGGTGGTTTTACCATCCATTATATATGACATTGGAAGCATCACACAAATTGGCAACAAACACTCTAACCTCCAGCTGTACTGAAATTTTAACTATTTCTTTCTACCTTAATCTTATTTATTTTGCTCTGACTTTGTATATGATACTTCACTTATTTTTTTTATTACCTATTTGAAAAAGACTTATTCATCTTCACCAGCAGGACAAAGAATGCCACGTCTGAAAATTCTTCATTGATTTTTTAGTCTCTAGGCTATTATAGTGCGCAGTGGACATTTTAATAATAACATAGTTTATAGTGCAAGTTTATTATTACTTTCTCTTTCCCACTATATTGTGAGTTCATGTAACAGAAATTATGTCCTGTTTATCAATATGTCCCTCTTCTGGCACCTAGCCATAGCTCAATACATAAAAATAAATTAGTATAATAAAACTTTCAATTTTATATTTATGTACTTAGTACTTGACAAAAAATATATATATATTTATGCAGAATTTATATTCAGAATATATGCAGGTAAGGAAGAGAAAGAAGAAAAAAGTAGTGAATTTATAGGAATGAGATAAAAATGGAGCCAGAGTATCAGTAAATACAATGAATATGAATGGTGTTTTTATTACCTTGACACTGGCCATGATAGCAGAAGGAACAGAGTTGGGATAAATAATTTTATAATTGTTTTCTTTTTTAAGTTTAATGATAAATTTAGATTAAAACATATTCTGGAAATGATCTAGAATACAATGAGGGAGAACAAAGTTATCTTTAAACAAGACAACTTTAAAACAGCATATGACTCATAATATGAAAAAATAAGATTAATTTTATGAATGTTAGTTTTATATTTTGTTTTTATTTGGAATATTAATTCTAATGAGTTGTAAAGAGCGCTCAGTCTAAAATTTTTCATTCATTCCCTCATTAACCAAATAACCAAATGAATATTGAAGAGTCACTAAAACCAAAAGTGATAAAACATGTTAAAGCACAATATAAATGGAGACTGTAAAATAGCAAAACCTCAAAAATAGTTTGTAGTTATTTTGGGGGGCAAATCAAACAAGTACAAACAGAGTTTTCTCCTTAATTTTTTAAAAAATTCAAAAGCTTAGGATTCATAAGACATGCCTTAGCAGCCACAGGTATCAGAAGAGTTGGAAGATTTAAATTTTCCATGACTTAGGTATGAGATATGACATTGATAGTTGTATAATATTAAGAGTTAAAGAGAGGATAAACCTATCTATTCTGTGGCCTTATAAAACTAGCCCTGAAATATTTATGTTCTGTTTTGTTCACCCAATTGTAACAATAATACCTAGAGCAAATTCATGAAACATCTGTTACCTGTTCTGAAGAAGCAGCCTGAAATTCATGTCTCATTAAAAGTAGTTGAAGGAACAAGTAAGTTTAGCCTGCAGAAGAGGAGAGATAGAGTGAACTTAATATTTGAATCAAATGTATTAAAAGCTCCATTTTACAGGATATCATGTATGATATTTCCTAATGCCTTGGGAAAATCAGTTAAAAAATCTTACATTATAAGGACAGCCATTAATAGAATATTCCACACATTCCTTGGGTCTAACAAAGACAATTAAGAACCAGTTCTACACTATTGGTATTCCAGACATTTATTTTAATCTCTTCCTCCAAGTCTCATATCCTGTATATCTGAGATTCATATTCTGTCTTCTTAGTGACTTTTTCTTTAATATGTCTTAATCAAGTTCATCTTTCTAAAATTTCATTTTACTCATAATTTTTCTCCTTCCCCATGACAACGTGCTGCTTTTAATTGGAGCTTTTGTTCCTGTAATTTCTATCTCTTTCCTCCGTTTGCCACTTCAAAATTTGAATGCCAATTTTTAAGATCATCTTTTATCCCATGGTTAATAAGCTCAAATGTTATTTTATTTCTTTGATTGCTTGCAGACTGTGTGTCAATTTTCATATAGTTCATGGTATAATTATCTTTATTTGAACTTTTTCACCTATGTTATCCATTTTTCTTACTTACTATTTTCATGCAATTAATTTACTTAGGTTCTATGATGACCATTTTCCAGTGATCACTCTGGGGATTAGGTCATGGATGAAAATTTCCTCACCAACACACCACCTCTATATCTAAACCAGCCTATATACTCTAGGTATTGTTCTGAGTAAAGAAACCTTCTTTCCTGCAGCAGATGTATATTTTAGAATGTTTTTATGAACTTATTGCACAGTAACATTTGTTCAGCTAATTAAACCGGCTAGTGACAGGAGTGTAGGCCATAATCTCTGTATCCTGTCTTCTATTTTGCCAAAAAAAAAAAAAAATTTGTTTGCCTTTTTTTTTTAATCTGGTTCTGCCACTCTTTACAAAATCCCTCAGTAGAGACACATCTGGCCATATGAAGGAAGATTTCTTGACTACCCCTCATGAAACATATTCTATTTCCAGGAACTCTGCACTGAAATAAATTTGTAGGAACATGGGTTCATGCTTTGCTTCAACACAATTTTTACTACATTTCTTCATAGTTTGTGGCTACTGATCATGACTGATTTCTCCTTTCATTGAAGATTTAAGTACATTTGTTGCTATTCCAATTTTTGCTAATATTTTGAAGATTTTATCTTTCTGTCTGAAGTTAAAATACTGACACTTGCAAAAAACACTGATATAATAATGAATAAGGGAACTAAACCAAAGACAGGCCTTGACGTGCCTAATTGCCAAGCCCTAGACATGCATGATGCAAAACACGGATGCCTGATCCATTGCTGTCTGAACTTTAGAGAAGGCATGCATCAGGATCAGAAAAGGCCATTGGGAAACTGAAAGTGGTATGAGAGCTATGGATATAGGAGAATCCAGGAAGCTCAGACCATTCAAATATCCCCACCTTGAGCCCATATCAACTTTCAGGACAGTCACTATAGAGAGCACATAATGTGAGCATTATATTAGACAAAAAGTTTAGCACCACAGGAGGATGAAATAAAGAATTTAGGGGTTAAAGAACCCTCACACTTGGATGGTGTTGGAGAGTATAAGACAAAAAGGAAAAAAGAAAAGCAACAAAGCCTATTGAAAAACACTATATATCCATGGAGGAAAATTTAAATGACAGGGAGAGAGAGAAATCAGAAGACAAACTTAGGGTCTTTAATTTTTCTTTTGAACGTAAATAGTTTCAAAATCCTTTTTTAAGAAGTGTAAAAATAATTAAACTGTGCATTAAAAGAATAATGCAGGGCTTCCCTGGTGGCGCAGTGGTTGGGAATCTGCCTGCTAATGCAGGGAACACGGGTTCGCGCCCTGGTCTGGGAGGATCCCACATGCCCTGGAGCAACTAGGCCAGTGAGCCACAACTACTGAGCCTGCGCGTCTGGAGCCTGTGCTCCGCAACAAGAGAGGCCGCGATAGTGAGAGGCCCACGCACCGCGATAAAGAGTGGCCCCCGCTTGCCACAACTAGAGAAAGCCGTAGCACAGAAACGAAGACCCAACATAGCAATCAATCAAATAATCAATCAATAAATCTTTAAAAAAAAAAAAAAATGAAGTGCTGCCTTCTTTCAAGTTTAAAAAAAAAAAAAAAAAGAATAATGCATCATTACTAAATGAAGTTTGTTGCAAGAATACAAGAATAATTAAAGAGTAGAAAACCAATCTGTGCAGTAGTATTATAATCAGAGGATAAAATAATCATATGCATGAATTTTTCATATAATAGTGGTCACATTATAAATATGAGGGAATCATGAATTATGCAAAAAATTGTTTTGGAAAAATGAAAAGCATATTAGTTATTTTATAAATTAGCCTATGTATTCATCAATGAAAATATAATATGTAAAATGTGGTGATTAAAAAAATAATATAAAATAATGAAATAAATGCACCAAATGTATATGTTTGTCTTCATGGATTGATCTCAAGTATAATGTGTACTGACAGTATGGCACTCCTATTTTATATCCATACTTATTTTTGTCTGCTTAATTTATCAAGGCAAATGAGTCAATATTTATTTCGTATATAAAAATTTGTTTTCACAATTGTCAACAATTCTTCTCTATAAAATCAGATGCTTTTTTATTTGGCACATAAGATTCAAGACAATTATATCATTATTTGAAATTATTATTAAAGTAACTCTGGAATTGTCACATTACTTATTGTGTTCTTAGTAATTTATGACATGATTTCACTTGGATTGAAATTGCCTGTTCTAATTTTACTTTACCCTTTTACCTTCTACAACCCAGAATGATTTCATTTTTGAATTGTTCCCTGTAGAAACTATATGGTACAATTTTATTCTTACTAATTCTGAAACTTCATTTATTTAGAGTAACTATATTTTCAATTATGTATACAGAACTGTCTCTGCATTTTTTCTTTGCACTGGCTTTTTCTGTATGTGCTCACTGTGTCCTACTGTAAACCTCTGAAACTCCTGATTGAACGATCTCTTTGAGGTTCAACATGGGTAAAACCAAAATTGCCAGAGATATAAAGACCCTACAGCGGCGTTCAGCCATGAGCAGAAGAGAGATTTCTTTTCTTTTGCATGGGACAGCTCTTAGACATTGTTTGAAAAGCCTATGTAAACATTTCCATCAGCATTGAGTAGGAAATCTAAAACTCAAGCTCTTGATTTAGTTAAAGATCAGCAGAGAGACACAGAAAATATGTAAGAGATTTAAGAGCTGTAAATGATAGAAAGACCTAATCTGCCTAACTAGATGGAGACTGCAGAAATAATGGAGGAGAAGCAAAATTTGAAAAATTGTGATAAATTTCCAAAGTTGAACAAAGACGTGAATCCATACGTTAAGGACTCATGATGTATTCCAAGTGGAAAACAAAGCTATAACTCATAAAGTAAATGAAAAACACTAGAAATTTAATATCATTAAATTAATATCTTTTAACATCAGCCACAAAGAAGAGAATGAGCATCTAAAAAGGAGGAATCATGAGACTAACCGATTATGTTTTAAAAGAAAAAAATGGAAACCAGAAACTAGTAAAATATTTTAAAATAATTGTGAGAAAATGCATACCTAGGAAAAAAATTTATGATTTAATATTTAATATCATAAAATATTATAAAATATTTCCAAGTAAAATAAAGCAGAGAATTTAGTATTAACAGTAGTTCATTAAAGGAAAGTATAAAGGATGTATTTCACGAGGAAATTAGTCACTGAAAGAATTTCAGAGGCAAAATTATGTGTGAACAAATAAAATGCTAAAAATTATTGTTAGAGTGTCATGTGACTCCATCAGATGCATGAAATATATGTGACATGACAGCAGAATATTGGTAAAATTTCCCCTAATCACGTCTTATGGAGTATACACACACACATACCTGTATATGTGTGTGTGTGTAATATATATTATATATGTGAATATGTAACATATATTATATACCTATATTATTTTATATTTATATATATGCTTTTAGGGTTGTAAGTCTTTTTTTTTTAATTACTCTTTTAGCTTCATTCCACAATTTTTAAAATTCTATATACCAGTGAAAAAATATATATATCAATTATGGCACAATTTAAAATGTTTATATTTGCTTAGAGACATTACATTTATTATTTAGTTCATTTTTTTCTCCTTCTATTATTTTATTTTAGTGTTCTGATATAGATACAGATAATTTATTGAGTCTTTTTTTGTGTGTCTTTTGCCTTTTACTTACACATTTTAATTTGCTTTATGTGTTTTGCTGTTATTAAAGTTATTTAGTATGTAACATTTCTTGTCAGTTATATCTGCATTATAGACTCTATTATATAACATTTGAAAGTTTAAGTTTTTATGGGCAAATGTTTCCTCCTTAAATTAATGTGATATAAAATTAATAATCTCCTTTCTTATACGCACATTTTTCTGGCCTTTTTTTTCCATTCATTTACTTTCTTCTGCATGTACATATGGGATATCTAAATATAAGAATTTTTCTATCTAAATGAGTGTATCTCATTAAAATTATTTCTTTAAGATGTATATTCAGTATTATTGCTATTGTCTTATTTTACTCTGTTTTTCCTTTTTTTTCCTTTTTTTTTTTTATTGGATTGCTACTTTGATGTATCCTTCCTATTGTATCATCTTTGGCCATGTGTTGTGCATTTCCTTCGTGTCTTTCTCATCTCACATCCCACTCATGGTGGTTCACTGTGTCTCTTCCCATTCATCCTTCATTTTGCAGGAGAATTACTGGTATCTCTTTTTCTGTTTTCTGGTGGCATTAGAAAGTAGGGCTCAGCTGGGCTGTTGGTAATAGCAATTGTTGGATTTGCTCTCTACATTTTTTCAGTTATTGAATTGAAAGTACTTTGCAAGGATTTATTCTTTTGTATAAAAGGGCACTGAATAATCCTTCAATTCAGGATGCACTCCTGAGCCTCTGCCAATGCTAGAGGCTATTTGATATTTATATCCTCCCATTGCTAACATGTAACCAGAAACTGCTCTTCTCTTCTCACTCATCAAAACAAACACAGATAGAAAAAAAAACCCAAAAAAACCTGGTTTTGGTTCTAATGACAGCAGAAGACAATTACATGGAGCTTTTTGAGCAGTTTTCTTATTACCATCTTCTCACGAGGATTTGCTGTCCTTTTGTTTGTTTAGTATTTTTATCAATATTTTATATAATTTTATTAGAGAGGATAGAGTAGGCTGTATTATTATAACAAATAAGCTTCAAAATATCAGTGGATTAGCCCAGCAAAGTTTTATTTCCTACTCATATCACAGTCTGGTGCCGGCTGGCCCTTCCTCATTGGTGACTTGGGAATCAGGCCATTCCATCGTGCAGATATAGATCTGGAACACACAGAATCCAAAGTCCCTGCTTAAGGGCAAAAAGGAAGGGTAATGTTGTACAATGGGCCAAATCTAGAAGTGTTTTATATTACATATGCCTATATTCCACTAGTCAGAATTTAATCATATGGTCTCTGACCTAACTGCAAGAAAGATTTGGAAGGTCAGATTGTTGTGTGTCCAAGAAGATAGTAATTTGAATACATCTTATCATCTTTGACAGAACATTTTAGTTACCAGATTATTTTATTCTGCTTTCGCACATGGAACACTCTCACTCCTTCCTGAGAAAGACAACATAAAGTCCCATCTGGTCAGTGATTATTGTTCAGAGTCCCTGTCTCTGCGTGCCATCAGATCCAGATGTGGCTTCCTTTAGTCTGCAGAACTACAAATGTAAACCGCAAATTATCTTCCCTTTCCAGGACAAGCACCTAGAATGTAGTGATGGAGCAGGCACTGGGTACACACAATTATGGCTCCCGTTTGGAAAGGCAAAGAATGGGAGGCAGACAGTACCAACTGGAAAACAACAATGTAAGCGGGGAAGAGCTTTTAATGAAGCTCCCAGGCACACACGCTGAGGGGGAAAGGAATTACCTTGATTAAACTCTGATTCCCACAATAAGTCTAGTTGTCGTCTGTCACCATACAAAGATATTACATTATTCTTGACTGTATTTCCCACACTGTACATTTCATAACTATGACTCATTTATTGGGTAACTGAAAGTTTGTACCTCAATCTCCCTCACCTATTTCCTACCCCAGCCCACTTTCAACAGATTAATGATTCAGATGATGACTATATATATGCTTTTGGCTCATGTACTTTGAAATAATCTTTTTCTAATTATATTTTTAACTAAGAATTATTGTGTAAGTATTTATGTTCAGAAAATTATTAAGTAAATGAGGAAATTGGAAATTTTAAAACCATCAACTAATATCACTGAGAACACTTAAAATAATATGTCATTGATTAAACAATTAAATCAAGTTTTTGCAAAAAACCAATTAACCTTATGATAGGGAAAGCAATAATTTAAACAGTTTACCAACTGTAATGTATGCATTTATGTTAAAGAACTACAATGTGTGGAGAATCAAAGTAGATGAAATATAAAAAAGAGAGCTAATACTTCCTCAAAGAATGTAATAAGGAAAAATGCATAAGTGAGGTAGATCCCTTATGAAATTTTCATTGTTAAGATATTTACATATTTTGAATCATAGTTTATGCCAAAACTCTACACACATAAACAGTATAATTATTTAAACTTTTTGAATAACTGTATTTCTAGATCATATTTATCCAAATACACTTGTGTGTGGAATATAAAGGTAAATAGTTGGGATTTTTTAAAAACCTACAAATAAATTTTGGTCTGTCAAATAAAATGTATACTATCATTGTTATTTGACAGATTGTTAAGTGGCTTTTGAAAGATTACTGACAGTCTTGAAATACTAGTTTTAGAAAAAGGAAAAAGAATGATGTCTGATATTAACGAAACATTCCTTCTTTGAAAGTAGTGATTACCTGTAATAGTTTTATATGCTTTACAATTTTTTTCTCTCTTCTACTCTATTTTTCAAGTATTGCCAACTCTAGTTCAGGGATAGAATCTATTTTTAGCTAAAAATGCATAACTAAACAATTTACCTCTGTAAATAACATTCAAATTTGACTAAAGTATTTTTTTCAACTCTCTTAATTCATTGTCATGTCATTATAGGTGCACTAAAATCCGTGGGCGTGAACTTGAGCTTTCTCATTCTATTTGGCATAATAATGTTTCTTGATTTCCTAGTATTTTCCTTTTCCGAAAAATTGTAATTTCAATGTCTCCATCACCTTTACAGGGATTTTATTTTAAAAAGCTGCTTGCTTTTTTTTTTTTTTTAATATAACATGCTGTTTATGAATAAAAAGATTATTCTGAGATAAGAGAAATCAAGATATTTTTAGTTGGTTAGTAATTTTTTCACTGCTATGGATAACAGGGGATTAGATATAGTATTAGGTTTCCATACTGAGGTTTCTGACAATTATATTAAAAGTCATTACATATAATATATCTATTATTGTATCTGATAATTTTGCAACTTGAATAAAGTTTGCATGAAATAGATTATCAATAAAAACCTTTTTTCTCGGAATTTTAATATAATAGAAATGACATCACTGTGTTTTGTTTTAGAAAATGCAACATTGGAGGAGCTGCATGTTGTTTCTCTACTAACGAAATCAATCCTTGACAGTACCTTGTATTTTTTTTTAATTTGAAACATTTTTATTTCACAGAACACAAGATATCTACTCTTAAGTATAAGTAAAAGTAGTTACTGTCATACTTAATAGCAATATATTTAAATACTATACTAGTACAAGCCTGAAAGTAAGGAAGCTATATACTGTCATATTTTGTATTTTAGAATTCATAAATCTAGGAAAAATTTCCTATAATAGTAGTCATTTTAAAACAAGCCTAATTTTTAAAAAACTTTTTGGCATATGTGAACTATGAAAAAGTACAATCAATTCAGAATTTGAAATAAGCTACAAAGTATATGGTGCAAGAAATAGTTTTGTTCTTATTAGTCTCACCTTTACTATTTCCTTAAAATTCCTTAAACGTATACACATATCAAATTTCCTTTTTCTTTATAAAAGTAAAGTAAATACTTCTCTTCATTCTGAGGTCACCTAACTGTTAACTCCAATTCATAAGTCAGATCATGTGTCTCCAGTGCACAAAGAGCTGAACCCCAAATCAAGTCAATGTCTTTATGGTACCTAGAAGGCTCTAGTAAATACAACCTCCTATTCTCTTTCTGACATCATCTCTTCTATTCTCTTCTATTCTCTGCCTCTGTTCACTTCAGCCTTACTGACCTACTTGCTATTTCTTATGTACAGAGCATCTTTGCACTGGTCTTCCCCTCCATCTGGAGAGTTCCCTACCCCATATCTGCGTGTACACCTCTCTAATCCTTCCAGTTTGTGCTCCATCTTTCTCAAGATATGCAGACCAGCCTCTTCAAATTTACAAAGCCTCAGAATTCTTATGCCTTAGTCTATAGTTTCTGTAAAGTGTATTATCTTCTCACATACTTTATACTTTTCTTTGCTGTTTATTGTTTATATCTGACCTCTAGAATGTGAGATTCATTAGATAAAAGATCTTTGACTATTATCTTCTTTGCTCTACTCAAATCACCTTGAACGGTACCTGGCACATGTTTTGCATTCAATAATACTTGTTGTCATTTGTGAATGTTTTCTCAAATGTCCTAGGAGAAATTGTGACACTCAGGGAAAGTTCATGTGTAAGTGCATGTGTTTGTGTATGAGAGAGAGTGTGTGTGTGTACTCATGTGTGTGTGTATGTGTATGAATGTATGTGCATACCTGTGTCTGGAGGAGTAGCTTGGAAGATAGTGGAGAGCAGATACCAGCCTTGGCATGCTGAACACAGGAAAGAATATTCCTCTCAAAAATGATTGTGTTAAAGTCTAGAGAGCAAAAAGGAATTGTGTAGAAGTAAAGATTAAGGATTTTAATGTTTTAGATAATCCACTTTTTGTTGCCAGCAACTGGATTGTAAGGGATGAGATAGATGCAAAGGAAAGCTATAATTGTCCATGTTTGCTGGACACTGAGTATTGAGCTATAATTTATGGACTTCATTCTGCTAATCCCCCTGTATATTTAAGAAGGTAAGTTGAGCAGCAGTTTAATAGAAAGAGATTCCTATCTATTGGCAAAGACTGGGATGGCACAGAAAAAAAACCTCAATTGAATACAAGTAAAGAGGAGGAAATTGTGGTTTGAGGCCTATAGAACAAAATCCTGCTGAACAAAAGAGAAGAATGTGACTTTGAATTATCAAAATAAGAGCAGAACTTTGGAAATATTTTATTAGAGAAATAAGAAGGCATATTTTTGAGAAAAATTATTTAAATCTTACTACAAACTTCATAAACTGGATAATGAAAGATAAAATTGAAAGGAAAATTCTGACAATATCAAATGGAAAGGATAGAGATAATAGGATAAGTGCTGACATACTTATGAAAGACAGAAAATGGAGATCCAATCTTAGAATTGCTCATTCCAGAAAAAAATACCAGAATAACTGGAACAGAGGTTATCTAGGGATATAAGTAAAATGTTCCAGCCCTTATAGGAGACTGAATAACATAGACCAAAATTCTCATTAGCTTTGAGAAAAAATAAAAGTCATTCACATGTATTAATTCTGATAATAATTTGTAAAATTATCAATAACTAAAAGTACTTCAATTATTGAAAGGGAAAATATTTAAAAAGAAAGGGCTTTTGAATAAAGAAATAAACAAATATAAGCAAATCATAAATCAAAAAAGACCATAGCTTTTCCTTCTGAGACACTATGGTTTAGGAAGTGTTCCCTGGTTACAAGTAACAGAAACTGATAGTTGGAAACAGGATTGTTCTGAGGACCAACATGAGGAATCAAAAAGGTGAAGATAATTAGGGCAAATTCATATGAATCACAATGGCTGAAACACAGAATATGAGAGAAACAGGGATGAACTGAATTTGATGGTGTGGTGTAAAGACTGCTAACAATCCTCGAATATCCATTTTCTGCTTCTTCCTTATAGAGAATTTCCCAGCTGTTAGCTAGACTTTCCATTTACACACTCTATTTCATTGTTTTCATTTCATTTACTATCAGTTGCAGACTAAGTTTGGGTCAATGGAATGTGAAAGGAGAGATGGACAATTTCAGATTGTCCATGGACAATATCAGATTGTCCTTAAACCCAAACTTGTTGGCCCTAGAATTCCTTTTCTTCACTTTTCACAGTCTGGAATAGGAACATCTCTCTGAAACTTGCTTGAGTCATACAGATAACGGAAAACTTTGAGAAATATTTGGACAGAATAATGAAAGGGACCAAGTTCCCTTAAAAAGGACTAGACCAGAACCTAGTGATATATACTTCTATCTTTTCAACTACTGTTTGTTTTTTTGTTTTGGGGGTCTATTTAATACAGTATCATAGACTCTACCATAATTATTACAAGCAATTCTTACAAGCCTTGGGCTAGACTTTGCAAAGTATAAAGAGATAACCAGAGAAGTAATAATATCAGGTTTTTATTTTAGAAAGATCTCTCTGGCTACAGAGTGGGGATCCAATTAAATTGAATGGTTTACAAAGGAAATTGGTTTGCTAATACAGGCAAGGTAGGTTTATAACTCTACTGAGTAGGGTAGATATGACTTACATAGAAAAGAAACAGTGGAAGAGGAAAAGGTTTGGGAGGGAAAAACATTAAGGTTTTGAGGTCTGTGGGAAATCTATATTTTCCAGTATCATCATGGAAATACAGGTGTGGAGTCTACAATGTTGGAAAGATTGTTAGAAAGATGGTTGAACTAATAAAAATAGAGTTGTGTGTATTCTAGCTATGATTTATTCTAATAGCTTAAAATAGAACTTCAAATGGTACAAATTGGAAAATAAAATTAAGTGGTTTTGCTTTGTTTTGTTTTAGAAATGTCACTATTAAATAACATTAGAAATGACCTGCATTATGTAATTCAGTGGCATAAATATACCAGTTTTTGTTTTTGTTTTATTAAGGATGCTCAGAAAATGATGAGTTAAGGGAAGTCATAAAACACTGTCAACTTTAATAACACTGTTATTTTATACCATAATCCAAATTCTGTCATTCAAAAGATCATCTTCAGATTAGAATTCTGTGTACATAAGGAAAAAAATTAAAAATACATTAGGTCAATGTTGAGGGTGAAAATAATAAAACAAATATATGATTGCAGCTACTCCTATTCTTTTTGTGCCCAGCTTACAAGTACATGTGTACAATGTGTATAGATAGAGAAATTTCAAAGGAATGTGATCACTCTTTTATGTTAGTATGACAAGCTTCTATTTGCATATGTACGGAAATCCATATTCTAATCTGTGATTTACTAGAAACTAGGATTGTCACCAGTGTTTCAAAAATAGAGTGAAAGCATATATGTGCTAAACAAAATTTTTGTTTAGGTGAATCTTTAAAATATTAATATGTTTTGTTCTTGCTCTGGTAAATGTTGAAGAGTGAGAGATGCATTATTCATTTCCCATCTCAAAATTCTAGTGGAGCCTCTGAGTTGTGAGATATGGACCATCGCCCAGGGCAGAGTTGGAATGGGGAATATGAGGTGTTTGTATTTCAGTGATATCCTGAAGAAGAACCATGCGTGTTTAGGCTAATCAAGGGAAAGAGGTTCAAGGGTTTGAAGGAGATAGAGCTGGAATAATTCAAGAGAGAAATATTGAAGTTAGTTGAAGATAGGGAGGGTTTGATGGAAAATCAAGGGTAGAAGTTTGCAACCAGTTTGAGAGTTTGAATGTCTTGATAGGCTGAACTATCTGTCATGGCCAAGGGAAAAAAAAAATCCAGCATTGACGAGGTTGAACCCACTTGTCTTTCAACATATCACTCACATGTCAACGATGAAATCTCAGTAATCATCATAATGGAATGGAAAATATTGTTCCCCTTTCCCAATTTTCTTGTGCCATGTTAGAAAAGGAAACTGACCTCAAAATGTAATAAGTGGGATACTATAACTCTGGATTGGAAGGCCAACAAAATATATCTAAATCAAAATATTAATATTTTGGCACACAAAAAATACATAAATAGAAACATTTATTGTAGCCCTTTCAAGTGTGAGCCTTATTCTTTTAAACTTGAAATTGGAATTTTTAAAGATGGGCGTATATATCATATTCCCAAATAATCAAAAGCTGCTTGTACAATTTGATTACAGTATACCTAGAGGTATAATTATTAAAAATGCGAAGATAATTTCTTATTCATGGTTTATCAGAGACATTTGAACAGAGTTGTAAAACTGAAATACACTTTTCCTACTGTAGAAGATTTTGTATTTGCAGCAACTGGAGTAAGTACCAGAATTCATTCTATTCCAGGGTCCCTCATGCAGCAGTAGGGCTGTGTTCACATAGAAGGAATTTTAATCTGAGTTTAGATGTCTATAGTTCTTTTTTTTTTTATTTTTTGAAGGATAGTTGATTTACAATGTTGTGTTAATTACTGCTGTACTGCTAAGTGATTCAGTTATACATATATATATATATTCTTTTTTTTTAATGTTCTTTTCCATTATGGCTTATCATAGGATATTGAATATAGTTCTCTGTGCTATACAGTAGCACCTTGTTGTTTATGCATTCTATATATAAAAGCTTACATATGCTAACCCCAACCTCCCACTCTGTCCCTCCCCCACTCTCCTCTCCCTTGGCAACCACCAGTCTGTTCTCTATGTCTGTGATTCTGTTTCTGTTTCATAGATAGGTTCGTTTGTGTCATATTTTAGATTCCACATATAAGTGAAATCATATGGTATTTGTTTTCCTCTTTCTGACTTACTTCACTTAGTATGATAATCTCCAGTTGCATCTATGTTGCTGCAAATGGCATTATTTCATTCTTTTTTATGGCTGAGTAGTATTCCATTGTATATATGTACCATATCTTCTTTATCCATTCATCTGCCTATGGACATTTAGATTGTTTCCACGTCTTGGCTATTGTGAATAGGGCTGCTATGAACATAGGGTTGCATGTATCTTTTAGACGTCTATAGTTCTTTAATGATTCCTGCCATTTTGTAAATCTCTCTTAACAGGTTGGAAACAAACAAAATTTTTTCCAAATCAGATCTGAGAAATAGTATGTTTCACAGTATTCGCAACTTCCTTTGGGGGAGAATTTTGCATTCCTGATAAAATGTCTAAGCAATTTTGTGATAAATTTAATGGTATGAAGAAGACTTCTGGGAATCTAGTACCCAACAAACCCAAGTAACTGTCAACCATATGTATTATTATTTTATTCAAACATATTTTCCCCTTGTTTTTAATCTAACAGTCATTATCTAAAGTTTCTCTTTTGTAAACATCCTTATGAAAAAAGAATCTTGTAATTGACTTCTAGAGTTATCTTTTCGGCAACATATTTGTAATAAAACTTTGACACTGTTTTTAATTATCCAAAATTTGTTGGTTTTGTTTCATTTGTAACAAATGCAGCATTCACTACAGTTTCAATGAACTGTGACTAAAACTGGAACATGGTGCAACCAGGAAAGAAATATTTGGAAACTTATATACAAATAACTACACTTTCCACTGAGATGATTATGTTGCATTACCTGATTTCTCTAGTGAATTGTGCTACTTCCTAAAAATATTTTAAAAGCATTATATAAAATAATATAAACTGAACTTATGTTAAAATGAGAATATTTAAAATATTTTGGGGGATGTGGCGCTATGTTCTATCTGATACTGTAGTTTTATTGTTTTTAAATTTTAAATAACTGCATGTCAATTTCTTTTTAAATATATATTTTAAAAAATTATGATCATTTAGCTTAATCCTAGAATAAAGACCCCAGATTCTTAAACATTTAGTATCCGTAATAAATAGATGGAAATATTCATTTCAGTAGAGGAAATGCATCACGAATAGTTATGGTAAAGCTGGACCATTAGGGTGAACCTTGGGATTTTGCTGTTGTTATTGTTTGGGAAGGAAGAATTTGGCTATGTTTTCTTGGTCTTTTAGATATAAATCCTGTTGTTATTTTTGCCTACAGGGTAGCATTTTTCTTAAATACCAAATGACTTTAAATAATTAATCACTTATTATTTAAAAAAAATAAAAGCAAGAAAACAAACACCCTCTCAGATTTATAAAAAGAGACCTTCATAACTGCTGCATCAGAAATTATAGCTTAGAAAAACATCTTGGTAGCTGTATCCTTCCAAAATATTTTATTAAATTCTCCAAAGATTTTAATTATCTCTCTCCATAACTTAAGAAAAACTGCGTAAATGTTTAGCTTCAAGATGCCTAAAGACAGAGCTATATATGGACTCACATTTATTTGAGTGAAAGAAAATGAAGCTGTCATTTTGAAACTGACAGAATATCTTCTCTTAAACGATGATATTCAAACATAGATTTTTGGTATTTTGAATTTCTTTATATAACCCTAATTTGTTTGTAGGATGAAATAACCATTGTCTTTCCTTTTAGGGTGGGAATAGTCAGAAAAATTGTATAGTATAACTTGGATCCTCCTTTTTCCCTAAGAAGTGTGATGTATGCTCTTGACTGAGAATGGATTAGAAGAAAGCCTTCAACATGTTTTCCCAGATTGTTTTAGTTTTGTTTGGTTTTGTTGTTAATGTCCTTTTCAGTTAGGTTTTTTTTTTAAAATTTTCCTTCCAATTGGGAAATTGATTCACAGTTGTAGGCATTCATTGTAATAAAGTACCCAAGATGAGAAAGGGTTATTTAAATTATCATAGGTACCTAGCCAAACTTGTCTCTTGTTATTATTCTTTTATAAAAAGAGTTGTTAGAAAAAACGTTTCTCTTTATGAAAGTTTTGACTATACCTGAAATGTTGGTGAAAGGAGTTGAAGGAAGAATTTTCTCCCTTTGTGTCCAAAAGAAAAAGAAAAGGGTTATGCTGTATATAAACAAATGAGAGGTAGAAAAATTGCACAGTGCTAATTACATATTTTTTTCTTTGATTGTAATTTACTTTATCAGTGTTGAATTTCAGGAGATCTCAATAAAAACAGAAAGCTATATGTAAAATAACATCTACTTAGTATGGAAAACCATTTTGGTCATTGTTTTATTTCTAAAATCAATGTGTATATGTAACATTAAAAATGCTTAAAAATGAAAATAAGCCAGTTTTTAAAAATATGAATGAATTTATCACAATATATCGAATAGGAATATATGAATAGGATATGAATTTATCCTTGGAATTTATCACAATATATCGAATAGGAGAAAATTACAGTTTTCTATGTGGATTCTTTTATAAAACTCAACGCTGTATGTGCTGCCACCTTTTAAAAGTTTATGATTGAAAAGAAAAAGTTAAAGACCTCTTCACAGCTTTGATAAAAATTGCTTTATAAAAGTCTGGCCATAAGGAGATATAAATATCATAAAGAGAGTAAGTCAAATGGTACATTATATAAATAGAACCAACAACATCATACATTTATAGGATACTGCAAATCATCTGGATTTTAGCTCTCAGAGACAATAATCGTTTCAATGTTTCAACTCAGTATTATTCAGTAAAGTAGTTTTGTTGTATTTTTATAATATGCTCCCTCCTGTATACTTGTCAGTTTCATTCAATATTTTCAATGACAGAGTTCGTGCATCCATCTACAGAAGAAAATCATGGTTAAAAATATTTCAGGGATATGACATAAAGGTCATAACATTTCAGTCATTAACATTATTCCCCGATTATTTTCTAGATTAGATATTTAACATTTTTAAAAATGACTCTGAGTTGAAACTTTTTAAAATTATGAATTTTCTATAGTTTGCAATTTATGCAGCTGTGTTAAAACACATCTATTCCTTCGTGTCACTACAATTACCTATAGTTGTTTGTCCCTACTATTAAATGATCATTACTAGGATCATAAATTCAGACTAATCTTGGAATGACCAAAAGCTTATGACAGACAGATCGGCTCTGGGAACTTACAGTCCTGTGATAGAAATGTAAGTATAATGAACTTGAATTTAATTAAACACTGGCCAGAAAATACAGCATGAAAAAACCTCCACATTGGTTGGATAGAATTTTGTAAGTATTGTGTTTCAATGTAATCATTTTAAATGTTTTACGGGTCCATTAAAACTGTCTATTTTGTCTTTACAAGTTACAAAAGTCACACACAATGGTCAGTAATTTTCTAGATTCTTTTTTAATAAATTTATTTATTTATTTATTTATTTTTGGCTGTGTTGGGTCTTCGTTTCTGTGCGAGGGCTTTCTCTAGTTGCGGCAAGTGGGGGCCACTCTTCATCACGGTGCGCGGGCCTCTCACTGTCGCGGCCTCTCCTGTTGCGGAGCACAGGCTCCAGACGCGCAGGCTCAGTAGTTGTGGCTCACGGGCCCAGTTGCTCCACGGCATGTGGGATCCTCCCAGACCAGGGCTCGAACCCGTGTCCCCTGCATTGGCAGGCAGACTCTCAACCACTGCTCCACCAGGGAAGCCCAAGATGACATTTCTTGATTTGGATGCTGGTTGCACAGAAAGTTTAATTCATGAAATTCATTCATGTAATTCATGTATACGTTTATGATTTATACACATTTTAGCATACATATTACTGTTCTCAAAAGGTTTTGCTTAAATAAAAAAGGAAGACTTCAATATGAATTAAGGTCTAAGTGATCATATTTGATGATATTACTGGATCCACAGACCATGGATATATTTCCATTAATGGAGCAATAGTCTCCACCCTGTTCAACCTGCTGCAGTGGTTTGGGTTCAGATTTACAATCCATCTCACAGCACAAAACAGGCATCACCCTGTTTTAAGGTGGCTTAGTTTTAAGAACTAAGAAAGAATTCATGACAGGCAACAGTGTAGCATGCAAAGCAACAGCATAACTTAACTTTCGAGACTCTGAGGCACAAATTCCCATTGCCCTAATTTAGCAGTTCAACATGTGGTCATGATGATAATGGTTGAATGTTTACCCACATTTATCAGTGATGACTTGCCAATTTTAAGCTGGTCATATAGCCTGAGACACCAGTTCACCTGGTAACTGTCTTTTAATTTGATCAGACTTTTTCTTCCTCTTAAGGTGCACTGTTTGAACATGGCCAGTTTCCTTGAAAATAGCTCCCTCTTGTGTTCCTATCTAAGTTAACAAGTCTTATCATACCCAAGGTGAGCCTCCAGAAAAATCCTTTCCATGTCCAGTCCATACCAAATCCAGTTTCCAGAGCCCTAAGAACATCTTACTACATTGGGGCAAGTGATAGCTGAGTCATCAAAGTGCTGAGTACTTGTGGTAATGGTGAAATTCAAGTAAATTATATGCACCCTCAACAAATATGTCATCTGGGCAATTGTTAGCTGATCATATTCAGAGATGTGTTTCAAGGTGCATTTCAATCAATATGCAAAAATGACTTTGCATAAATATCTTTTCTGAAGTTTCAGAAACAAATTATCACTGATCTTTAACTGTTACATCACCAACATTCATCATTTTGGACGTTATGCTGTTTCAATAGCCACTTTTATAATGATCCCTCCATACTCATACGTGGTCTAAGAACAAAGCAGAATCTGATAGAGGAGCAGGCAGTAAAAATCCCTTTGCTTTGTACCCATGCAGTTGTCTAAAAAAATGCCATCCTGGTTCACGGCCACATGGTGCACCAGCTGCTCTCTGCCAGGCATAAAGCATACAGTCTAGTCCTAAGGTAGTATTTCTTTTAAGATTATAAAAGAAACTCTATGATAATACAACCAAGGAAATGCTACAGATGTGATAAATTCAACTGCTGTTAATCAGGATATTCAACAAGAAATACTGGCTGATGTCTTTTCTTCAAACGATTCAAGTTGTTTTGGGGTAAATCTTAGGATTTGGCTTCAGTTACATTCTCCTTTTCAGTGGAAAAGACATCTTGGGCTTCTTCCAACTTTGAACATAAGTCAGCACTACATCAAACAGAAATGGCCAAGAAAATCATTATCTTGCTTTGGGAAGCTAAGTTAGATATGGAGTGATAATTTCCTTTTCTGGTTTCCTTATCCATCTGTAAACTTCCTTTCAATCAATCACAGTTTTCTTCCTACCTCCACCCCGGTGTACCATCTGTTAACCTAGATTTTGTATCCCTGATAGTGATAATGAAAACCCACAGGGATAGCCTTAGCATAGCTTGCATTGTACATATTTCCAGGAAGAAGGAATAGATTTAGAATAGATTTAAAATTACAAAAAGGCAATGTGGAATAGTACAAAGAGTTTCCATATACTCCACACCCAGATTCTCCTATTAATGTCTTACATTAGAATAGTCCATGTGTTACCATTAATTAACTAATATTGATATATTATTAACTAAAATTCAGTATTTATTCAGATTGACTTAGTTTTTACTTAATTACCTTTTTCAATTCCAAGAGCCCATCCAAGATACCATATTGAATTTGTAGTCCTGTCTCCCTAGGATCCTCTCGGTTATAATGGTGACAAAGACTTTCACTGTTTTCCTTGACCTTAACAGTTTTCAAGAAAGCTGGTCAGGTATTTTGTGGAGTGGTCCTCAATTTGGATTTGTTTATGTTTTTCTCATTATAGACTGCAGTTGTGGGTCTTACAGAGGAAAACCACAGAAGTAAATCATCATTGTTTATCACATTATATCAAAGGTATGTATCATAAACATGGCTTATTACCACTGATGTTAACGTGGAGTTTGTCAGGTTTCTCCACTGTTAAATTAATCTTTTTGCCCCCCTCCATACTTTTCATACTATACTCTTTGGAATAAAGTCATTTTCACAGTCTACACTTAAGGAGTTATGCTTCACCTCCTTGAGAGTGAAGAATTTACACAAATTATTTGGAAATTTTCTATATGGAAAATTTTTTATTGTACCCCATTTATTTATTTATTGAATCATTTATTTATAACACTTAGGACACCTGGGTATATATATTTTATATTAAAGTTTATAATGCAATACTATTTTATTTTGTGGCTCAAAATTTCTGGTTTTAATTATTTGGAACTCTTTTGGTTGGCTTCTCTGTCCCTTTGACATACTGCCATCATTGTTTCTTTTTCGCTTATAAGTACTTCCTTACTTTGGCAATGAAAGATGCTCCAAACTCATTTATTTTCTGCCCCAGTCCTAGAATCAGCCATTTCTCCAAGGACACTGACTGATTTCTTTTATTGGCGAATGGTACTAGAAACTGGTATCTTCTGCTAAGTGTGCTCATTGATCCTGGGGTGTCACTGCTTCTAGGTTTTCTCAGCCAACAGGGCATAGGAATATATGTATATGTACTAACCTATATACATATACACTCCCTCTCTCTATCTATCTACACATGTATATGGATTGTTGCATTCCATTTTTTAATACCTTGTTAGAATTTTTTTTTTCTTTTAATTTTTGTCTATGTTCCTGACTACTATTGTTCTGAGGGTTTTTTTTTTTTTTTCTTGTAATGTCATTATTGACAAATTACTGAGTCAGAGTGGAGAAAGTGCCTTAGACAAGACACTGTATAAAGTGTTCTCTGAATGGGATTCTTACTCTAGGGATGCTGATATGTGTATGAGCATGGCTGGCCTGAAGGATGTGAGTTCTTGACTGCAACTCCTCCTAGAAACTGCAATGTACTGGTGTGGGAAGGGCAAATTATCTTCCTCCCTTGGCCTTGTGAAGACCATCAGGCAAAATCTTATAATTGCCTATGGTCACATCTGAAAGAGCTAGGATTTGGGGCTAGAACCAGAATTGAAGAGTTGAGGAACTCTAACTCTTGATCCTTTAGGACCTGAGTGAGTAACGTAGGCTACCCATCATGTACTCAAATGACTGCAACATTAAGAGGCTGTGAGAATAACTGGTTAATCTGTCTGAGGCAACAGCAAACCAAGATTATAGTAGAAATTATTCCAAACAGGATGACAGGCTGCCTAGAGAAGTGAACATAGCCAAGAGCCTCAGTCGTTACCAAACCAGGAAAAGATGTCCCATAGGCCAATAAGGTCTTTTCTAGAAGACCCAGGAGGTCTTGTGTTCAAGCCTCTTATGGACCGTTGTACTTTGTCAGTTTCATTGATCCAGATGTAACACTATGAGTTGGCAATGGAACATATTGTTCCAGAACCATTTGTTGAAAATGTTAGGGAATTATCATCCAGTTTCTCACCATTAAGTATCTCATCATTAAGTGATGGTAAATATCTCAATAGTAAGTATCTTACCATTAAGTATCTAAAGTCTCAGATCCAGTTATTCCCTAAATTTAGTCATCGTACTGGCTCCTCTATTACGCCATATTAATTAACCATCCTCAGCTAGTAATATGTGTATACTTTCACAGTTTTAAATTCTTCTTTGACTTGTTTCTCTGAGAAGAACGGACATGTGGACACAGGGCGGGAAGGGGAGTGTGGGATGAATTGGGAGTTTAGGTTTGACATAAATACACTACCATGTGTAAAGTAGATAGCTAGTGGGAACCTGCTGTATAGCACAGGGAACTCAGCGCGGTGCTCTGTGATGACCTAGATGGGTTGGATGTTGGGGGGTGGGGAGGGAAGTCCAAGAAGGAGGGGATATAGGTATACATATAGCTGATTCACTTAATTGTGTAGCAGAAACTAACACAACATTGTAAAGCAATTTTACTCCAATAATTAAAAAAAAGAAAGAAATACATCATCCTATTATTTCTATAATGAATCCATTTTATTTTAATAGTGATGAAATTGAAATTTGGTTTCTGGATTCAGTATGCTTGCAAATTCAGATACCCTGCATGAATGGGAGGACGGTGATGTACAGTAGTATAAAAAAGTGAATTTTACTTCATTTCCTTTCAAAGTTAGAATAAAATAGGAAGCATTCACCAAGTTTGTGTGAGAATATCAATTCCTTTAGACTGTGGGACTTCCTGATTAACTTTTATCATGTCTGATACTGTGTAGGGTAAAATGCATGAATTTATTCTAACCACAATAATCAATAGTTACTCTTATGAGCCATTTAATTTTTCACAGGGCACTCAAGACAGATGTATTGCAGCTTGGTGGGGATTAGTGCCCTTTCTTTCAACATTTCTTATTTAAAGCTGATATTTCTTGTCCTTGTAAAATGTGATACTACTTAATATTCACTATAAAGTAAGGTTTTGGGGAAGTTTTAAGTATTCTCATGTAGTGTGACCAATTAAAACCGGGCAAAGGGGACACTTGCCCAAAATCCAACCATAGGTAATAAATGTCAAAGCCCTCTGCACCTCACTCCTATCCCAATCATGCATTTATGAATGAGTGATGACACTATAAGGTCTACTTTTCTTTCTTGTTTTCCACTTTGTTATTTCACTATAGTCTCAGTGTCCTCCACTACAGCATCACTTCACCCACCAAGATCTACATTTGGCTTACTGATAACCCCCTCACATTCTCCATCAGGTATTGCAGTACATTGTGCACTGGTTGGCAATTATCATTATCCTCGGGTTCATTTAGACAACAGCAAATGCAGCAAATGGTCCCTGATCTCCTGCTGGGTAATAGGCAAAAAGTTTCTAGACCTCAACTCAATCATCTTTCTTCCCACTGCCATAAGAAATTGAATACATTTAATACCCTGCTCTAATACCCGTTTCCCAATTCTATCCACCGTCATTGGATTTATATTGTTTTACCACAATTGCCCTTGTAAGTTTATCAATGACTTCCGTATACTTATTTTTCAATCCTCATATTTCTTTTTTTTTAACATCTTTATTGGAGTATAACTGCTTTACAATGGTGTGTTAGTTTCTGCTTTATAACAAAGTGAATCAGTTATACATATACATATATCCCCATATCTCTTCCCTCTTGCGTCTCTCTCCCTCCCACTCTCCCTATCCCACCCCTCTATTCACCTTATATTTCTTTTTTTTTTTTTTTTTTTTTAAATTTTTTAATTTAGTTTTATTTACTTATTTATGGCTGTGTTGGGTCTTCGTTTCTGTGCGAGGGCTTTCTCTAATTGCGGCAAGTGGGGGCCACTCTTCATCGCGGTGCGCGGGCCTCTCACTATCGCGGCCTCTCTTGTTGCGGAGCACAAGCTCCAGACGCGCAGGCTCAGTAATTGTGGCTCACGGGCCTAGTTGCTCCGCGGCATGTGGGATCTTCCCAGACCAGGGCTCGAACCTGTGTCCCCTGCATTGGCAGGCAGATTCTCAACCACTGCGCCACCAGGGAAGCCCTCACCTTATATTTCTTGATTTCAGTCGATCTCTCATTCTTCTTTAAAACTCTGTGTCCATGGACTTTACAGCAGAACACTTCCCTATTTTTTTTTCCTTACAATCTGAACACTTTCTGGATCTTCTGTTTAGATTTCTGTGCCCTCCGCCTTATTTTTAAATGCAGAATATTCTTATCCCTCTAGTCTACACTGTCTTACAGTCTTTTCTTATAACTCTATATTCTCTTGATAATTATGTCGGGGACTCAGCAAACTTTACTCAGTAAAGGACCAGAGAGTAAATATGACCAGAGAGTGAATATGGCTTTGTGGGTCATCTGGTCTTTGTCATAATTACTTAGTTCTGAATTGTAGTGTGAAAGTAGCATAGACAATGTGTAAACCAATGGTGTAGCAGTTAAAAAGCAGCATTTAATTTACAAAAATAGGTAGTTTGGCCCTTGGACCATACTTTACTGGCCACTGATCTTGTTCAGTATTGTGAATTTTATTTGTCTCTGTACTATTACAATATATGTACTTTCTAGCCAAGAACACTTTTGTTACCGGTAGAGTTTTTGTTTAACCCATTATTTGATATCCCCATTTGGCTGCATCACAGAATCTCAAATTCAGGATTTCAAACTATAGTCATAATTTTCTATTTCAAAAATTTCTTTCATCTCAGAAAATGCCAATATTATCTTAAATCATTCTTTCAAGACAGAAAATTATGAGCTACATTTGACTTCTTCCTTGTCATAATCTCTTACATCAAATCAGTTTTAAACTTGTGTCAATTATTTTACCTAATTATAATATAAATATGCACCTAGATAGTTATCCAAGGGAAAAGAAATCATAGCTATCCAAGAGAAAATAAAACATATGCCCAAATCAAGAACTACACATTAATATTCATAGCAGCATTATTCATGGTAGCCAAAACTTGGAAACAATCAACTACTCATCATTTGGTAAACTGACATACTAATTGTATGTATACTATACATATCCCATAGTGGGTTAATCAGAAAACAAACAAAATTTGGATCCATACTTGAAACAGACTATGTGGAAAACATTTAAATACAATAGACTATGTATAAGTTACATGATTCCATTTATATGACATTCTAGGGGGAAAAAAACCCCTATAGTGATAAAACAAAGCAAATGATATAGATGGTTGTGCAGGAATAGAAGAGAAAATTAACCACAAAGGGCCTGGATGGAATTCTTTGGAGTATCTGGTACATTCAATATCTCAATTATGGTGGTGGTTTTATGACTCTATAAAATTGCCAAAACTCATCAAACTGAATACCTTACAGGGAGATTTTTTTGATATATAAACCATACCTCAACAAAACTGTGAAAACAAACAAAATATAACCAAATAGAAAAAAATCAATCGATTCTGCTCTATTGAAAAACATTTTTCTGACATTTGACTATCATGTAGGTAACATGACCTACACAACTCTTCTTATTTCGACTCCCACCTTTCTATCAGTTTTGTCTCCCACCAGTTGATTCCTGTTTGTCTGCATCAACTGTTTCACTTTAATAAAGGTTTCAGTTTAATAAAGATTCAGTGGTTTCAGTTTAATAAAGACTCAGTGGTTTCTCCTCTGTTCCTCCTTCTCTGCCATCTTCCTTAGCTAGCCCAAACACACCTTTGGATAGATTTGAAATAACTCCATAAGGAAAAACTCTCATGATAAACTTTACTTAGGTCTCCTGTTGTCTGTTCTCATAATGAACTGTACAAAAGTTTTTCACACTCATCAAACCTATCATTACATATGCAGTATTAGTTATTCCCACTCTGAGTGTATGTTAAAGTCAGAGATGGTGACTTTCTTGTTTATTGCTTTTATATTGTGGAGAACCTAGTGAAAAGTAGATTCTGAAATATATATTAAATGTATACATTTTTAAATATCAGTTGTAATCTGGTAAATTAGTTTGCTAGGGCTACCATAACAAAATATCACAGACTGGGTGCCATATACAACAGAAATTTATTTTCTCACAGTTCTGGAGGCTAGAATTTCAAGAAATGGCAGTGTTGGTTTCTCCTAGGGCCATTCTCCTTGACGTGAAGATGTCTGCCTTTCTCTGTGTGTGTGTATATCCCTGGTATCTCTTTTGTGTCCAAAATTCCTCTTCTTACAAAGACAGCAGTCATAATGGATTAGGGTCCACCCTAGCGGCTTTATTTTAACTTAATCATTTCTTTAAAGACCTTATCAATGTACTAGGTATTAGAGCTTCAACATATGAATTTGGGAGATGGACACAAGTCAGTCCATAATATCTGAGAAATAAAATCAAATGTAGATGGCAAAGTACACATTGGCTTTTTTTTTGGGAAGGAGTAGTCTAACAATCTCTCTGGAGAGTGAGTTCTCAAGGACAAGGTAATGTGTTATTTTCCTTTCCTTCTCTCTGCACCTAATAGCCTGGCACCTAGTAGAGAATTTAACAAAAAAAAAAAGTTTGTTATATTTAATTTCATTAAACTGAATTAAATACAAGGACACAAAATAAGCTCCTTTACCACTGAGCAATTGATATTCACTTAGCATATACGTATTCTTAATGCATTAATTATGTGAAATACACACAGAACTTGAGGGAGAATCTGGATATTTTCAGTGCTGTACTTTTTAATTTTCTAGCTTGGATTCTGCTGCAAAGTAGTGAAGACAGGTGAAACCACCAGTATTGCCACAGAGAGGTAATCAAACCAAGTTTTTTTTAAAAAATAAATTTATTTATTTTATTTACTTATTTTTGGCTGCGTTGGGTCTTCGTTGCTGTGTGAGGGCTTTCTGTAGTTGCAGCGAGTGGGGGCCACTCCTCATTGCGGTGCACAGGCTTCTCATTGCGGTGGCTTCTTGTTGCAGAGCATGGGCTCTAGGCACTTGGGCTTCAGTAGTTGTAGCGTGTGGGCTCAGTAGTTGTGGCTCGCGGGCTCCAGAGCGCAGCCTCAGCAGCTGTGGCGCACTGGCACAGCTGCTCCAGGGCATGTGGGATCTTCCTGGACCAGGGCTCAAACCCGCGTCCCCTGCATTGCCAGGCAGACTCTCAACCACTGCACCACCAGGGAAGCCCCCGACTTTATTTTTTAAGATTAGCTTTTAAGAATTAACCGAGTCTTAGTTAATTCATTGCATGTTTGCTCAGCAAACTAAACTTGGGATTCTTTCTAGCACAACTTACTCATTTTATTATTTCTTTAAAATCATGAATTTATGGCAGATTATTTCAACTGTATGGGAAATAGTTAAAGATGCCTTACATTTGTGGGTTTTATCTATTAGTACTCTTTACGCAAGTTCAAGATGTTTAAGTTGTAGCTACATATACAGGGTGAAATTAATCAGGCTTTCTAGAACATTAACATCTCTCAGAAGTGGAAGGGTGTTTGATCATTTTTGGAATGTAAAATCATGATGAAAGCTGATGTGATATGCTTTCACATAAGTATTTATAGCATGAATAAATCAACTCAAAACATTTGCTCCAACAATAAATGCTGGAGAGGGTATGGAGAAAAGGGAACCCTCCTGCACTGTTGGTAGGAATGTAAATTGATACAGCCACTATGGAGAGCAGTATGGAGGTTCCTTTAAAAACTAAAAATGGAACTACCATACGACCCAGCGGGACTACTGGACATGTACCCTGAGAAAACCATAATTCAAAAAGAGTCATGTACCACAGTGTTCATTGCAGCTCTATTTACAATAGCCAGGACATGGAGGCAACCTAAGTGTCCATTAACAGATGAATGGATAAAGAAGATGTGGCACATATATACAATGGAATATTACTGAACCATAAAAAGAAACAAAATTGAGTTATTTGTAGTGAGGTGGATGGACCTAGAGTCTGTCATACAGAGTGAAGTAAGTCAGAAAGAGAAAAACAAATATGTATGCTAAAACATATATATGGAATCTAAAAAAAAAAAAATAAATGGTTCCAAAGAACCTAGGGGCAGGACAGGAATAAAGACGCAGACATAGAGCATGGACTTGAGGACATGGGGAGGGGGAAGGGTAAGCTGGGACAAAGTGAAAGAGTGGCATGGACATATATACACTACCGAATGTAAAATAGATAGCCAGTGGGAAGCAGCCACATAGCACAGGGAGATCAGCTCGGTGCTTTGTGACCACCTAGAGGGGTGGGATAGGGAGGGTGGGAGGGAGACGCAAGAGGGAGGAGATATGGAGATATATGTATATGTGTAGCTGATTCACTTTGTTATAAAGCAGAAACTAACACACCATTGTAAAGCAATTATATTCCAATAAAGTTAAAAAACAAAACAAAACAAAAAGCATTTGCTACTTCATATGAATCAGGCAACAAATAATCACCTTTCATAGCAATTGATTTTTGCCATTAAATATTTTCTGCATATATTTTTCAAATTAAAACCTTGAGAAGTATACAAATAGTTTTATCTTTTCCAAGTATATGATATATGTCTTTCATAAAAATTGAGAAACAGTTAATGTTCATTTACTTATGGGATAATTACTCATTTGGGGTTCTTTTTTGTGTTTTGGGGCCAAGATTGGTTGAAATTTTTTAACTGCTTTACCATTTCTGTTTAAGCAACTTTTTCTTGAGCCAGAGTTAGTGCACTAATTTTTCTCAGTGAAAATGATTAAAAGATGCCCAACTTAGACTAGAAGGGAAGACTGATTTCACCTAGGGATTAATGATTGTGAGGAGTGCTAAGAAAGGACAACAAAGGATTCTCTGGAAACAGTAAAAAGACATTAATACAAAAGCACCATTTAGAATAAGAAGGAATAGAAAGTGCTTAGATCAGTAAGGATTCCCAGCTCTGGACAGACTTCAGCAACCAGCTCCTCAGTGGTAAAATTGCCACGGGCCAAGAGCCATGGCTCTCAGGGGGCTCATCTTTTTTTTTTTTTAATTTTATTTATTTATTTATTTGTTTGTTTATTTATGGCTGTGTTTGGTCTTCGTTTCTGTGCGAGGGCTTTCTCTAGTTGTGGCAAGCGGGGGCCACTCTTCATCGCGGTGCGCGGGCCTCTCACTATCGAGGCCTCTTGTTGCGGGGCACAGGCTCCAGACGCGCAGGCTCAGTAATTGCGGCTCACGGGCTTAGTTGCTCCGCGGCATGTGGGATCTTCCCAGACCAGGGCTCGAACCCGTGTCCCCTGCATTAGCAGGCAGATTCTCAACCCCTGCGCCACCAGGGAAGCCCGGGGCTCATCTTTTTAATTTTGCTTCTCTCTGGGATTGTAGCCTTGTGATGCCTGCCATTCAGTAGCCAGAAACAGTTATTTAATGTATATTATTCATTTTTAAAAAATTATTTATGGTGGTAGGGCTAGTCTGGTATCATTTTCTTTACTTTTACTAGAATTAAAGTGTTTATTTTATTTTAAAATGCTCCTAAAATATATTTTCCAAATGAAAAATGATGCTGGGCAACTTTTCATCTTATAGGGCATTCAAATATTCTCTTTTGTTATTTACCTCTTTAACTTTTATTCATTCCTTTAAATGATGTTTTAAGCCCCGAGGTTGTCATCTTTTCTATTTTGCAACTCTCTGTACTTTAAGACACCACCATGGTTCCCGCATCACTTGAACTCCTCATTCAAATTATACTAGTCAAACATACCTGCTCCCTCTGCTGAAGTCTTGTTTCTAGTAGGCTACTTTTGTGATTATGTAACTGTTTTGCCATTGTGTGTCATGCACTATTGATTTCCATTTCCAAGAAGACTAGAATCATCTTTGCATTCAAACCCAAACAGTTCAGATAAGCAATCCCAGATTTCCAGTTTTGAGGATCTGTTACTTAACTTTATTGTTAAACATTATGTCTATCACTGTTCAATCCAGGGAAGATAAACTAGCTATCTATTTTACCAGAAAGAATTAAGTACAAATATTTAGGTAAATAATCTTAGAAATGGCAGTGTGTTAGTTTGCTAGGGCTGCCACAACAAAAATACCACAAATCAGATGGCTTAAAACACAGATTTATTTTCTCACAGCTCTGGAGTCTTGGAGTCAAGATCAAGTTTCTGGCAGGGTTGGTTTCCTCTGAGGCCTCTTTCCCTGGCTTACAAATGTCTGCCCCCTTGCTGCCTCTTCACATGGTCGTCACTCAGTGCATGTGTGGCGCTGGTGCATTTCTGTATGTACTAATCTCTTCTTATAAGGACAATAGTTAGATTGCATTGGGGCCCAGCCTAATGGCCTCATTTTAAATTAATTACCTCTTAAATACCTTATCTTCAAACATAGTCCCATTCTGTGGTCCCTGGGGTTAGGACTTTGTCATACAAATTTTGGGAGGATGCAATTCAGTCCACAACAGGTAGGATACACCAGCTCTAGGTTGTAAATCTAGAAATGGCTTCCAGAAAACCACAAAACTGCCTCTCTAGGGATTTAGGAACACAACTGGAACCAAGGAATTCAAGTACACACTATTAAAACTGGCCTCAAAGTGTTACCGAACTCAGGTTTGGCTCCTTACCACTCATAAGCCAATAATTCAAGAGGCAAGTCTCAATAGAAAGGAAAGCTGCTTTAGTTAGGCAATCCAGCAATCTGGGGAGAGGTTGGACTTGTGTCTAGGGACCAACTCCAAAGATTCTGCTCAACCATGACAATTCTTAAAGGAAAAAATGGGGGGAAGAACCTCAGAGAATTATCCAGGCAGGAGGTTGGGTTCTGCAGCAATCTCCATTGCATGCAGACTGGTTGACTCTCTCTTCAGATTGTTATCTTGCCCTCATGATCTGCCTGCAGGATTGCTTAGGGGGCTGTTGGGGGTAGAGAGCTAATTATTCTTTACTTAATTCTTCCTTCTTACTTTTTATCTAGGAAAAGAATCAACAGGTTAGACAAGGCATGGTGTGCATTCAGGAGAGCATAAATCAGGAGTTAGGTTAAATTGCCCAGTGATCTCATTCCTATAATTGGGTTATTTTAAGGTTAGAGGGGAACAGAAGTGGGCAAACAGGAAAGGGGCAAAAGATCTGCTTTCAAAAGGATCAGGAAATGACTGAGAAATGCACTGCATTGCTTGTCTGATACCCTACTCAGAACTGGTTAAAATACTTTAAATCCTCATCTCTTTTTAAAATGCCTTTTTAAAAAAATCTTTAGCCTAATTAAATTTCTGATTGCTTCAATTTTCTTGATTCTTTGAGTACAGATAGACAGGTATTATGATTTTGTTTGGTTTTGTCTGGGTGGACATGGCGTTGTAACAAAACAGCTTCAACCGAGGAGGAGGAGGTCAACGGAAGACCCTCACCAGCAATCGGTTCCAAGATAGTAAGCAAAGAATTGCAAACTACCATGTTAAGCTTAAGCACAAAGCAAAGTTTATTGAAGCATAGGTACACTCTCAGAGCGGGAGAGAGAGAAAGAGAGCGGGCTGTGTCAGCGAAGTGAAGCAAGCCCAAAGCAAAGTTTATCAAAGCAAAGGTACACTCAGAGAGAGAGAGCGCGGGCTGTTTCTGCGAATTGAAAGCAGCCTTCCCGTACAGGCTTAAGGGCACCTTTAAGGAGCATTTTGCGGGGAGGAGGGGTTGAGTGACAAGGGATCATTATTTGATTGACAGTCGCGAGCTATGTAACAAGTTTACTGCTGCGCATGCTCTCACCCTTGAATCGCTAAGAAACGCCCACTCGGGGGCAAAACCACATGTACATTTTATAATTATGATATAATGAGTTTGGGTTTACTATAGGTTATACGCCTGTCTGGTCTGGGCATGCGCAGCCCGGGGAAGTTCCCTCATGTTACTGTGCTCACTCTTTATCAGGATAAACTGCCCACCACACAACCATAGTTTCGCCCATTCTGGGTGTGGTCAAGGGAGAGTTCCCTGATGGCTGGGTGTGAATCGATTTCTTCTTGTCTTTCTCGCCACTGTCTCCTCTTTGCTGCTAATGACTTCCTACCAGTTTAATTATTGTCATTAATTGTGTACATATCTTACTCAATATATCACCATTTTTCCCATTGACAATTGCATTAGTCAACAATTGTTAGGCTTCACCTTTCAAATGTTCATCTTGCAATTATATTTATTGGGCATGTTAAATATTGTGCATTTGTAAAACAAATTTCCCATATTGAAATAAAGTAGGTTTGGCTCAGAACACCTTCATTTTGTTTATTATGCTGACATTTTGAATCTGTAACTAGGTTTAATTTTAGCTTTATAATACTCCTTCTCAGGTTCACTGTCATTCATTCTATAGATGAATGTCTTAGTTGGAATATTTGTATGAGACATATTCAAATGGACGTTTAAACATGAGACAGGTTGAGGATGGAAACTGTAAAGTATATTTTATAACAGATTAAATATGAGTATGGAGGAAACATAGAAATCCAGCAGTATAATTTATATATTTATGGATGATCCTTTCAGTTTTTCATTAATTTTGCTACAAGTAATTATACATGTTAATTCCCAAAGTTATGAAAAATAGATTTTACTTAAATACAGTGACTGTTTCACTGTATTCCCTTTTGTTGCTTTGGATTGTTCACCTGAGTGGAATCTATATTGATTGCATTTCTCGTTACTATGTTGGTAGAGACTTAGAAGGAAAAACAGATGAATTTGGGATTAAAAAAAGAAACTAAATTGCCTTTGCATAGCTGATTGTGGTGTTAAAAAGCGTTAACCTAACAAATATGTCTATCTCTGTGTCTCCGTATCCACTTTCTATTTCCCTGTTTCATTACACCTTCAACCCAGAAAAGGGGCAAAGTCCACCTAAGTGAGGAGATTCCTGACCCTGATTGGATCATGTTTATCAAGGTACAGTTCTCTGTGTTGAAAAGTCAAGGGCTTTCTTTTGTCCCTTCTAATTTATGCTTCTTAAGCAATGATATAAAATATAAGGCTATTCCTGGATCTATATGGTAAATTAGTATTCTTGCTTACTTCCTTTTTTTTTTCTTCTACAAGATATTACGTACTTTGATATTCTATTCACTTTGGGTTCGTGACCAACTGAAAATTAGAGAGTATTAGAAATTAGGAATATGTCAACTCTTAGAGGAAAACATAGGCAGAAACTCTCTGGCATAAACTGTAGCAAGATCTTTTTTGGTCTACCTCCCAGAGTGATAAAAATAAAAACAAACAAAAAAAAACAAACAAGACATAATAAAACTTAAAAGCCTTTGCACAACAAAGGGAACCATAAACAAACAAAAAGACAACCCACAGAATGGGAGAAAATATTTGCAAATGAAGCAACTGACAAGGAATTAATCTTCAAAACATACAAACAGCTCATGCAGCTCAATATCAGAAAAACAAACAACACAATCAAAAAATGGGTGGAAGATCTAAATAGATGTTTCTCCAGAGAAGACATACAGATGGCCAAGAGGCACATGAAAAGATGCTCAACATCACTAATTATTAGAAAAATGCAAATCAAAACTACAGTGAGGTATCACCTTACACCAGTCAGAATGGCCATCATCAAAAAGTCTGCAAACAATAAATGCTAGAGAGGGTGTGGAGAAAAGGAAACCCTCCTACACTGCTGGTGGGAATGTAAATCGGTATAGCCACTACGGAGAACAGTTATGGAGGTTCCTTAGAAAACTAAAAATAGAGCTACCATATGATCCATCAGTCCCACCCCTGGGCATATATCTGGAGAAAACCATAATTCGAAAAGATACATGCACCCCAATGTTCATTGCAGCACTATTTACAATAGCCAGGACATGGAAACAACCTAATGTCCATCGACAGAGGAATGGATAAAGAAGAGGTGGGACATATATACAATGGAATATTACTCAACCATAAAAAAGAACAAAATAATGCCATTTGCAGCAACATGGATGGACCTAGAGACTGTCACACTGAGTGAAGTAAGTCAGACAGAGAAAGACAAATATCATATGATATTGCTTACATGTGGAATTTAAAAAAAAAATGGTACAAATGAACTTATTTACAAAACTGAAATAGAGTCACAGGTATAGAAAACAAACTTATGGTTACCAAGGGGGAAAAGGGGGGAGGGATAAATTGGGAGATTGGGATTGACATATACACTCTACTATATTTAAAATAGATAACTAATAAGAACCTACTGTATAGCACAGGGAACTCTACTCAATACTCTGTAATGACCTGTATGGAAAAAGAATCTTAAAAAAGAGTGGATATATGTATATGTATAACTGATTCACTTTGCTGTACAGTAGAAACTAACACAACATTGTAAATCAACTTTACTCCAATAAAAATTAATTTAAAAAAAAGGAATATGTCAAGGTCCTGGCTGAAATTTTTGCAGAGCTTAGCACTGACACCTGCAGAAGGATATGAGATATATACCTTCTAGATAATAATTAAATATTTCATGTTGCTTCAAGCATCTTACAGAAGAAGAACAGGTGATAGTTCAGGAAGAATTCCTGTATTTCTTATCATTTTTGTCAAATTCATATTGAAACCCTATCCTTATCAAATATATCTGTACTGTCAGAGCAGAAAAACGAATATGTGACAGGACAAGAATCTGGAGATTCGAGTATCATTTTGGCATAAATAGCTCTAGAATTGGTAAAATACTTTCCCTAATAATTGGAAATTTCCATTATGCCACAGACACTAGCAAGAAACGGGTTAACTCTTGGAGTTAGAAAAGATCACCTGGATAACAAAAGTAGAGAGCAGCTATTTTTTTTTAAAATACTGTTCTTGCACGCAGAGGATCATTTTGTCAACACACCATGCAGAAGAGGCAACTGCACTTCTTAGGAGTAGGATTCCATCATGTGGTAGATAGTTGCCACATCTTGCTTTCTCAAAATTGAAACTACGTTTTTAGCAAGTCCTCCATCTTGTAAGTCTGGTGAAATCTCTAAGGAGGGAAACTGTCTTTCTCTCCACTTGTCTTAATTAGTTCTCAGACATGGTCCTGATGAATCATCACACCTCTCAATACTCACATCTTAGTGTAGTCCCCTCACCTATTAAATTAGTCAGGCCCTGTGATTCACTTTAACCAAATGTGGCAGAGGCAACCTTGTGCCAGTTGCACAGTTTGCCTTATGAAGCCATAATAGTTTCCACTTTTCACTCCTGGAAACCCTGAGTTATTATATAAAAATTAAGAAACACTACTGGGAGAACACATGGAAAGGCCCCAAAAAGAGGCCTTCTGGACACAGCAAAGCTGCACTGAGACTGGGACTCAGGAATTCAGTGTCTTACGGAGCCCCAAAACCAGCCTTCCCCAGCAACACAAGATACATACACGAAGCCATCTTGGAGCAACCATCTGACCTTAGTTACATAAGAGACTCCAAACAGAAGGGCATAAGGACACCCAGTTGGGCCCCAGTCAAACAACAGAATTATAAGGAATAATGTAACTATGGTTTTTATTAAGCCACTAAGTTCTAGAAAAGTAGGTAACACAATAATAGATCGCCAAAAAACTACAGGCTGGCAACTAAGGCCTAGGTACATGACCAATCTTGGCCAGTTGTTTGCTGTCACTGGGAGAAATCTGTCCTTGTTTAACTGGGTTAATTGAAAGTGACAGCACTGAAAATTCAATTCATATTTAGGTATGGGACTTCAGTATCCCACAAAAAACACTGGCAAAGGAAATATTTTTATTATTACTTGGAGACACCTGGAATGTTGTAACATGCAGTGCAGTGAAAGCAGGTTTTTGCAGGAAGCTTTTTTACTTTCACTTAAAGGACGGTAGAAATGCAAGAGCTTTGTGGGTATACTGGCTACTTCATTAAGTGAATTAACAAACAAACCTGAAAGCACAAAGTTTTCCCACCAAGAGAATTATAGTATTTAGATAAAAATACTGGGAGTGGGGATCTGGAAAATGTGTGGTACTAGATACCATATTAACAGATCCTGAGGGTGGTCCACTAAAAAGTAAAGAACATGAATATACATGAAAAAACTTATTTAAATATGTACAAGCAACTAGATACAGTGTGGTAGGTCTAGCAGCTTTGAATGGTTTTAAGTATTTCTTAGGCTAATTGACTAAGACCTGGCCTCAATAGCTATACATAATAAATTAAGTGGCAGTGCTGGAAATTCTTTAGTATAATTTAGATGAAGAAACTGTAAGCCTTTTGGGGATTTTACTTCTTGAGTGACATTTACTTGTTATATATAGCCAATATTACTACTCAAAAGATATTTCTGCTGATAAAGTTCAGAGGCTAGAGGAGCCTAAGGAAACATGACAAGGCGATGTAATGAGGTATACTCATTGGCATCCTGGAACAGAAATAAAAAAGGATATAAATAAAAACTAGTGATATACAAATAAATTAAGGACTCTAATAATAATGATGCATCAATATTGGTTCATTAGTTGTTACAAACGTACCATAGTAATGTAAGATATTAACAATAAGGGAAACTGGGTATAGGGTATTGCAAAAAGCAAGGCTAGATTTTCTTGAAGAGAACCATACAAATATTAGATGTATATCTTCCTTTTAGCTTTCTCTCAAGGGAATTTCAGTCCATGGTAGCTTTGCACTAAAACAAAAGGATCTGACCTGGCCATAGAATTATAGGACATTATTTGTGAAGTGACGTTAATACCTGTGGACTCAATAAGTCACCTGATATATTGGTGAGAGGTGGGGTTTATAGTGGACTGATTACATAGACGGTTTTGACATGAATACGTCCCAAAGAAAGCCTAGAAAAAAAAAAGACTGCATCTTGTGCTTACTTTCTTTGTAATTGAGTTTATACTCAGAATAGTGATGCTTACCAATTGGCAAAACCACTACGTTGGATCACTGAATAAATGGGCAATGTATATTTAGATAAGCACGTCCAAATAGATGACTTTAAGCTACTGGAGATCTCCCACTCCATCTTAAGAATGTATCCAAAGGCATCTCCTGCTAGGAATCAAAGTTAAAATCCTGCACTACCAAAAATAAAACAAAACAATACCTCACCACAGAAATAACAGTTACACAAGCAGTAGTGGATGAATACAAAAATATAAAAGAACATGGAAAATTTGCAGGTAAGGAAAACTAGTCCCACCTTCTAATCTCTACAAATGTTGCTCCCAAGCAGGTGAAAATTGTCAAAAATATCAATATTGATTGAAAGAATTTTTTGTAAAAAAAGTAAGAATGGTCTCAAAACAGATATAAAAGACTCCTGATTGACAACAGAAGAGGGTGAAAAATAAGCTAACAAAGTTCAAGAAATATATAGACGAGAAGTGGAAATGATTATAGAAAATGACCCCATGTAAGAGGCAATACATAGGAAAACAGACACTGCTGAAAATAGAGTAACATAAAAACTAAAACTGAGAAACACAATATTCTATTTTTTACAGATCAGAACTTAAAAATAATTGAGATTATAAATTGACCAGGGTCTATATGTTTATCTAAAATAGACCAGAGTCAATTTATAAGAAATTGGCATATATGATGATATAGCATATATAATTATGATATATGATATCATTATTATAATAATTATAAAGCAAAATTTTTAAATCTAATATTTGGAAACAGTGACTGTATTTTCAGTTGGCCAGAGCCTTGGATTATGTGGGAAGTCCCTAAAGCAGTGAGTGAGTTAACATTGAAGTAAGAAGGGACAGATCTTACTCAGGGGGAAACCACTTGAAACTGTTTGGAAGATGCACTCATGGTCCTAAATGCATGTCCTGTATCCAATATCTCTAACTCAGATTGCTCAAGATGGTAATCTCTGGATTGATAACAACTCTCTAGTAACTGTTATCATCAGACCATATTATTTGACTACAAAACAGTTGAGAAATCAATAAGTAAAACAAAACAAACATGAAAACTTTAAAAATTTAAGAATACATCAACTTTTAAAATTAATAAAAGTAATTTTAATAATTCATGAGACAATTAGATCATAATGAAGACCTGAACATCCACAGAAAATAATAATGTAATTCTAGATAACAAAATGTCTAGAATTAAGTCAAAACACATTCATGGATATTGATAGCCTTACATTCTGCATCAGACAGGGTAACAATAATAAGTTCAACATCAAATTTATAAATTAGAAAAAAAATAAACCTAAATCACTTGAAAGGGAAGATTTAAAGTTAAAAATAGCAATTAGTAAATAAAGAAAAGAACTTTTAAAATTGTGAAGTTAAAGCTACTCTAGGGCTTCCCTGGTGGCGCAGTGGTTGAGAGTCTGCCTGCTAATGCAGGGGACACGGGTTCGAGCCCTGGTCTGGGAGGATCCCACATGCCGCGGAGCGACTGAGCCCGTGAGCCACAACTACTGAGCTTGCGCGTCTGGAGCCTGTGCTCCGCAACAAGAGAGGCCACGATAGTGAGAGGCCCGCGCACCGTGATGAAGAGTGGCCCCCGCTTGCCGCAACTAGAGAAAGCCCTAGCACAGAAACGAAGACCCAACATAGCAATCAATCAATCAATCAATTAATCAATAAAATAAATCTTAAAAAAAAAAAAAAAAAAAAAAAGCTACTCTAACCTATTTTGTACAGAATAATAGACATATAGAAAAAAATACTGAAAGCACAAACAATTCATAAATGTAAAGGGAATACAATGACATTTACATCAGCAATTAACATATAAGAGAAAAATTATAAACTACTATAAACTTACAGATTTGAAAACTTATTTGAAATCATCAATTTAGACAAATTCCTAGAAAAATATTACTTACTAAAATTAGCCCAGGGCATTAGTTAAGCTTGAATATTTTGGGGAAATTTTAAAAAATTAAATCAACAATAATAACTTTTATAAAACCAAAACACTTAAGGAAGATAGAATTATGAACATATTTTATAATATAATAATTCTGGCCAATTTTTTTCTATTCTGTAAAGTGGGTAATGCAAAGCACCTGTAAACAATTCACAGAATGTAAAAAGATAAATGGTTCTATTTTTGACTTTCTGGAATAGGCAAAACTAATCTGCAGTGAAAAAAATTGGATTAGTGGTTGCCTTTGAGGAAATAGGGTCAAGGAGCCTGGGAAAGAGATTGAAGGAACTTTCCAAGGAAATGGTAATGATTTATCATGATAGAAGTTTCAATTATATAATATATGCATTTCTCAAACCTCTCATGAAGAGTATACCCAAGATTTGTACATATCTCTGTGTATAAAGTTTACCTAAAAACAGATGAAAAAACATGTAAACAAATATTGAATTCTAGTTACTTTTGTGCATGCTGAACTCTTTAGGGTTGAAATGGATTATGTCTGCAACTTCATTTGAAATGCATCAGAAAACTGAGATAGATTGACAAATGAACAGAAGTATTAGTGGACAGATAGATAGATGATAAAATTATATGTTCATTCTAGAATCAAGGAGATAAATATATAGGTGCATTATTTCACCTTCTCTGTATGGTTACAATTTTTCATAAGAAAATATTTTAAAACTGTAATGACATATGTTTTATTTATTCGTATGGGTTTTTTCCCCCTCTCTCCCATTAGAGAAATGTATTACCTTAACTCGCTTTCTTAGGCATTAATAAAATTATCTAGTTAATCTACTGGTAGATTTATCTTCTTAATTTGTAACACTTTTCCCTTCTCCTTCCTCTCTTACATTTTGAATGAAGTTGGAAAAATAAGGCAAGATTGATAGAATAAATATAGTAAGCAGTTAACGTAAGTGTGTAAAAATAAGACAGGAAACCCTCCATAGTAGAGGTGAAATCACATATTTGGTCCAGGAGTTTGTGAAAAGAAAAATTAAATGAGTCCCAATTAAACCTAGCATGAGGCTTAGTAGACCTGGTGTTTATTTTTTCATTAGAGATTGGAAGAACACACTCCTGGGAATAGAGTGTTTTAAAGGAAGGTCCTTGTTTTCATGTTAATTAAAAATCAGAACTAACCTCAGACTGAGTAAAGAAATAGCAATTGCTTTTTTAACATGGGCAAAGCACCAGAAAGAGCTTCATGGCATTTAATTGCTATGTGTGAACTTGAAGTTAATAGTATTTCACTCTAATAATTTATCACTCTGTACTAAAAAAGCCTCATAAGCATTTATTGCCTGCTGGGCTTGGGTATCAAAATGATTCTCTGGGTCACAAATTTTGGTTATGATTTTGTGTTTTCTTTATTAACTGTAAATAAAATAATAAAACACATTTTTCTAAACATGATGGTTCAAACTTATATAAACAAGTCCTTTCCAAAATTGTAAATAAATCAATTTTGTCTACTTAAAATTTTTATTTCTTTTCATACAGAAACCTTTATTTTGCCATTGAAATTATAAAATCCATTGCAATGCATTTTCAAATAGGGATCAAAAAATAATTTAAATATATCCTTTTCTGAGAATAATGTGGCTGCATTGCAAACTTTGAAAAAAATAAAAATAAAACTTTAATATAAAAATATTTTGTTATATCTTTTTTCAAATAATTTGTAAGAATCATATAAGTAAACTGTGTAGAGAACAAATCCAATAAATTTCCAATCTAAAACCAGAATGTTTTACAGAACTTTGATTTAATGCATGGTAGTCTACTAAATATTTTAGATTAAGAATCATATATTTTAAAAATTATTACAAAAAGTAAAGCAATCTGAAAGATTTTAAAAAATATTACAGACTCATAAAGTTTTCTTTTTTTTTTGAAAAATAAAATTTATTATGTATTCATTATAAAAGTAATATGTGCTCATTATAGAAAAAGTTAAAACATAGAGAAAAGTAATGATGAAAATAAAAATCAAGTATAATACCACCATCCAAAAATAACCACAGTTTACAGTTTGATGTTGGTTCTTCTATTCTTATCTTCATATTTGTAGTTACTAAATTGGTATTATACTCTATACACTTTGTTTTCCACTTGTTCTGTGTCATTAACTGGTCTTCAGAAACTTGATATTAATAATTACAGACTATTCCATTACGTAGATATACTATTGTTTATTTAACTACTCATTTATTATTAGATATTTATAGAGGGAGGGGTTCCCTAAGGTTTGTGTCTAAAAATAAATGACAGTCATGTTTGTTTTGGGAATCCCAAACCCCCTGGCATTCAAAGCCCTTCACAATTTAACTCCACCCTGTCTTTCCATCCTCAGCTGCCTAAGTCTCCGGTGCAGGGCAGATGTTTAGCCTGTGTGCACGGATGGAGCTGTCCTGTTTGTAAAAATACTAAAATACTTCAGCAGAGGGTTAAATTGCTAGGAAGCCATCTCTGACTGCTGTCCTGAGCAGCAAAATGTTTATACCTCTAGATTAAGGGAGGAAAGCATTGGGTGAATGAATAAAATCACTTCTAGGGTCCTGTTGTCTGTTCCAGAAACAAAACAAGAGAATTTCAAAGCAACAAACTAAAGTAGAGTCTATAAAATATATTTCAGAAACAATAACTGACTTTCAGACTAGAGGTTTATAAAATTAGACATTTTTACAGATGCCATCTTTGCTGAAGTATTAATTATAAAAATCATATGGAAAATACGTATTAAAAACTGGTTTGCCCTTATGTATAGCACTTAAAACAGTATAAACTCCTAAATTTAAGACTCCAGTTTTAAAGGCCAAGGTACTAAAATGTGACTATGCTTTGATACAGCAAAATTTGCATAAGGATAACTTTATTGAGCTTTATTGAAGAACTAATGAAATTTGAAGTTTCTATGCCCCAAAATATGATTATGTTACAAATGCTAAAATAAAAAATTATTATTATTTTAAGTAATAACATAATTGCTGTATCAATTTATACAAAATCAAAGAAAATTTAAAAATAAAAAAAAATTACAAAGCCCCAAGAGCTAGGGAGAAATCTTATAATAGTGAAATAGTCTACAGATTCCAATAGTGTTCCATTCCGAGAAACAGTGCATAAAAATAGAGAATAAAAAAATTATAATACCCTACAGAATGCATGTCTCTTCAACAAAATATGCCTAAATTATTGAAATTCAATTTTTATAATACAATTTTTCCATATGCGATGTAGGTCAAATTTTACCAGTGTGGTAACATTTTTATACCCTGATCCAAATTTAAAATTAATAAAAGATCTACAACCCAGAAGAATATGGGCTCAATATATGCACAATAGCTCACAGAGAAATATACACAATTGCCTTTTAAATAAATGAAAGTATGTTCAGATTTCTTATAAAACTGAGACTGTAAATCAAAATTAGAGTGAGATATATTTTCACACTTTACGGGTTGAAAAAATCTGTAATTTTAAAACCCTTCTGTTGTGAAGAAAGAGCCAATTATTGTTGAAAATACAAAATGGTACAATTTCTATGGAAAAAAATTGTAACATCTTCGACTTTCAATTTTGGGATTTTTAGAAAACAATTCCTGAAGTAAAGATAAGTGCTCATTCTTATTTGGTGAGTACAAACCCAAGACCCTGAGAATGAGGACAAAAGAGGGGAAAAATAGAGAAAGAAGGAGATCTGTTGGATGCTGGGATAGACTCTCCCTGTACAGAAGAGCAAGGTATTCTAGGCTATTCAGCCAAGTAAGATGTTATCAAACAATTTGATTCATAATCTATACCTCAGATCAGTTCACAGGTGGTAGAAAAGAGAAGGGATTTATTAACCTACTTCTTTCCTCTCTCCTAATTCTCATGGTCAAGATTCATCTTGTGGACTGACAACTTTACTGCAATTTAAAGTCTTATTGTTTGGCTCCTCTCCTTACCAGGCAGGAAGTCAGTTTCCATCTCCTTTATTGTTTCCTTTGGAAAACAAAGACTCTGGGCATTGGTTGGTCATCTGGCTGCACCTGAGAAGCAGGGTTCAGCACCAGTGGGCAAGCAGAGTCCATCAGCTGTGAAATCACCTGAGGCACAGTAGGCAGCTGAGGGTTTACTGGAGGGACCTCGGCAATCTGAAGAGGCTGATAATATGTACTATTTGTACCACTCAGATCCAATTGTTTGTCTGCATTATAACAAGCTTCCACAGTACAACTTAGTGTCACTAGTTTTTGTCAGTACAAAATATACTCAATTTTCCTAAGAGGATAGATCACAGAGTCTCTTTCAAGGTGGTTCTAAGTCACAATCCCCTGTAAAATTTAAGGATATAGAAAAACAAAAGCACAGTCCCTGCTGACTCAGCTGGTCTCAAGGTTACGTAACAGATATGTATCATCTTTCTTCTGCCAAACCGTTCTAAATACCCCTCACCTCCTGCCAACGCTGTGACTGGTTTAGTTTGCTTACCTGTTGGAGAGATTGAGGTCTTCAATCTCCAAAGTGTCTGAACTTTTTAATTCCTGCTAGTGTCTGGATTTTTATAGTGCCCAGGGACAGTTACTACTTGACTGGGAGACACAAAAAGACATCTAAGTAAATTCTCTGGATTCCAGAGTGGTCCTTCTTACCCTCATTATGTGGTAGTAACCTTAGTTTTTCGTGGTAATGAGGATTGATTGTTTTAGCAAGTAATTTTTTTTTCCTTTGCTTATCCACTATCATGAGGAACCCAAAGTAGCGGAGTACTGCACATATTCCAGATCAATGAATCACTTGCCAGTCCTCTTATGAGGTGTTGCCTCCCCTCCATGAACAGTTTTTGTAACCCAACAGACCCAAGTTCTTAAGAATGGAGAGCACAAATGCCAGACATGGAAAACTGAGTTTGACAGTGAGATAAGCTAATCATTCTTACACTCTTTGGTCTAGAAAACCATGTGTAATAGCAGTTGGAGACACAATCTAATTTCTTGTTTGTTTTAGTTCAGTGCATCTATCTCATTCTATATAAAAGACTGCACATGTTTAAACTCCTTAAGATACTCTTCATCTGAGTCTTCCTCTATCTAGCCAAATGTTTCCCTATTGGTATGCACTGAAAGTTAACTCTATAGTTAGAAGTCTATTGTTACTGCTCCTTTAATATAAAATTTTGCTTTTGTTCTGAGAAAATTGTATAGCATACCATGCTGGTATTTAAGGCATTTTGTAGGACTCCAGATTTTAGTGTTGGTAAACTATATATATATATATATATATATATATATATACACACACACACACACACACACACACACACACGCAATGGCAATAGGTAGATCAAGCTCAGTGAAACGGAGCCTGTATGCTTTAACCCACGCAGACCCCTTGCCCACTCATCTGAAACACTCTATCTTTGGCTTATAGAGCAAGCACAGGTATAGGCAAGAAGAGAGGCTGGCTTGCTGGTTTAAACCTGCTTGGTGTGTGCAGCCTCTGCAGTGCATACTCTCTAGTGGGCTTAGATTTGAGCCATAAAGATCATCACTCATTATATACACCCTGAGAGCTCTATCCATGTATCTTTTCCCCAGAACTCCTTGGTTGTAGCTAGATCACTCTTGAAGAGAGGAAGTCCATATGGTTTACTCCTCCTACCATTTGCTTCTTGGAATTTTGAGAAGTGATGTTTTGGCATCTGTTTTGTTTTGTTTTGGATGTGCCACTAGATGGCAATCACAGTTGCATTTCTGCCATGCCATATGGTGCAGACACCTGGGGGTTTGATGATCCAAAATATCTTGTATAACAAACTATGTGCAATATAATTACCATGGACAAGGATCTCATGCAATATCAGAAATTAGCTACAAAAATTCCAACATCACATATTATCACAACTCTATAACTAATTCTCAGCATAGACATAGTTTTTAAAAAATTTTCCTGCTTATATCATGTTTTAGCTATAAAATTTTATAATTGTTACAAAATTCTAATGTTTCCATTGAAAGAATTTGTAACATGATGGTGATATAAAGGTTCAATTTGAATTAACTTTTATGAGTTTTGAGTCAATAATATTTCTAAAGTTGAGGTTTGCTAACTGCTTTTGAGTACCTGTCATATACTCCTAATGAATATCTTCATGGTTATAAGACATAAATCAATTACATTTTAGTAAAGGGATGTTTTCATTTTGATTATAATGTATCACCACATGTAGTAGATTAAATTATTGTTCTTAATTTCAATCCACTGCAGTAATATTATGCACTGATTATGGCATCCTAGTGAATGGGATTTTATTTGCTGCCTTTGAAATTAATATTTTTCCAAAACACACACTTACATATGTGTGTGTATGTGTATATAAATATATATACACACATATAAAAAAATCTTAAGATTTTAAGACTTTATTTTTTAGAGCAGGTTTAGATTCACCAGAGTGGTACATTTGTTACAGTTGATGAACCTACATTAATACATCTCTATCACCCAAAGTCCATAGTTTACATTAGGGTTTACTCTTGGTGTTGTACATTCATTCTATGGATTTGGACAAATGTGTAATTAATGACATGTATTCATCATTATAACATTATGAACACTGTTTTCACCGCTCTGAAAATCCTCTGTGCTCCACTTATTCGTCTCTCTCTCCCCTCAAACCCTGGGAACCACTAAACTTTTTACTGTCTCCAATGTTTTGCCTTTGCCAGGGTGTTATATAGTTGGAATCATACAGTATGTAACCTTTTCAGAATGACTTCTTTCTTAATAATATTCATTTAAATTTCCTCTGTCTTCCAATGGTTGGATAGTGCCTTTTTCAGTGCTGAGTAATATTCTAATGGGTGGATGTATCACAGTTCATTTATCTATTCACCTATTGAAGAGCACCTTCATTGCTTTCAAATTTTGATAATTAAGAATAAAGCTGTTATAAACATTCATATGCAGATTTTTGTAAGGATATAAGTTTTTAACTTTTGGAGTTATTGCTGGATTGTATGGTAAGAGTGTGTTTATTTTGTAAGAATTGTCTTCCAAAGTAGCTGTACAATTTTACATTCCCATGAGCAATAAGTGAGAGTTCCTATTGCTCCATATTCTAACCAGCATTTGGTGTTGTCAGTGTTTGGGATTTTTGGTTATTCTAATAGATGTATAATGTTATCTCATTGTTGACTTAATTTGCATTTTCGTGATGACATGTGATGTGGAACCCCTTAGATATTTTTATAATGCAATCAAATATAACAGAAATGTGATTTCAGTGGTTTACTAAAAAGAATCTTCGTAGGAAAAAATTGTAAATGTCTTAAAACACATGAGCTTTAATGGGTTCATGGAATGGCTCTCAGACCTAAACTCACCCACAAATAATACACGATATTCACAAAATAAACTCAAAATCACTGGGCAGCCCTGGCAGCTTATAAGAAAGGCTGGACCCCTTTCTTTTAAGAAAAGACCTATATAAATTTATATGCAAGCTCAATTAAAATCAAATTACCTAATTTGTTTTTTAAGCCAAAAACTGGTACTTATTAGATGATTTCAGTCATAAAAAGTTATAAAAAGTACTGGAGTATGTTTACTATATTTCTCTAAGCGTAAAAATATTGTTCTTTTAAATTTTAACATTGTGAACATAAATATCAATTACAGCATAAGCTTTAGCACATAAAGAATTACTTTTAGCTTGCCATCTAATTTATCTATATGAAATAAAAAATTATCTGATGATACCAGACAAATAAAAATACCTATACTTAACTCATCATGATATTGATAAAAAGTAATGATGTTAAACAAAAATAAATGAATTTAATATTACACACCACACAAAATTTTACATTCATTAGTGTTAATAATTTTATAACTTAGAGTTGTACCATAAATACTAGAACCGAAATCTTTGACTGTCAAGTTTTAAATTATATTTGTTATTCACATGGTTTCAAGTCAAAATATTACAAATACTTGAGTGATTTGCATTTGACCAGTATAGGAATGCACATAAGTCTTTCTAAGGAAATAAATTAAAAATTAATTTATAGCAATTCAAAGTAGAGACCACATAAAATCAAAATGAGCCCAGAAACACTGCTGATCCAAAATGATAGATTATAATACATCCACCTGACAGTGCAGAAACCAAGCCATCATGAATAAATATAAGAAGAGCCTTGAACAGCTTAATAAATTCCTGTAAATCACTGCCTCAACTCCATTTACTGTGTCAGCAGCAACAAAGATACACACATTGGTAAATATGATGAAACTTAAATTCTGATGATGAGGAAAAGATTGAATAAGATTAGCAACCATAGTACATAGACTTCTTTGTGAAAAATTTTGGAGCCATACTTATGTATAGAAATAATTATTTCTTCTCTTTATAATATGATGTGTGTAAATTTTGACATTCAGATGTTTATTATTTTGAAAATATTTTCATCAGAATGTCTAACTATGTGTGTGTGTGTGTGTGTGTGTGTGTACAATCTGTCAAGAACTTAAATGTTCATTCACATATGAGTCTGAAAAGAAAATTTCTAATTAGTTTAAATGCCCAGGGATTGTGAACCTAAAATAGTGTTGAGCAGTGAGGAAGACTACAATAAAACGTGTGCATTTGTGGAATAAAAGTTTGAATTAGTGACAATAAATTAATAAATATATAAAAGAAATTATTTTTCAGACACTTCCAACTCTAATTTTTAAAGCTTGTGTTATTCAGAAATTTTGAAAAATATATTAATACACAATTACTTAGTTTTGCTTCCTTTTTTTCCCCTCTTTTTAAGCCCATTGATTTAAATGGCCTTCTCAGAGATTCTAGACATAGAAGTAAGGTGGCACCCAGGTCTCCTCCTCATCCTTATTTTAACCAGAATGTCTTCCTAAAATATTCCATTTGAGGAAATCCCTAAACTATTTAATTTTAAAAGCTGTTTTTCCCTTTCAGCACTAAAAAGAAATGAGCTATCAAGCCATGAGGATACATGAAGTAATCTTACATGCACATTACTAAGTGAAAGAAGCCATTCTAAAAAGGCTACCTACTGTATGATCCAACTCTATGACACACTGGACAGGCAAAACTATGGAGACAGTAAAAAGATCAGTGATTGCCAGGGCCTGGGGAGAAGGGAAGGATGAATAGGTGGAGGACAGAGGATTTTAGAGTAGTGAAAATAGTCTGTACCATAGTATAATGATGGACACATATCATTATACCTTTGTCCTAACCCATAGAATGTACAGCAGCAAGAGTGAAAGGTAATGTAAACTATGGACTTTGAGTGATAATGATGTGCCAAGGTAGAGTCATCAGTTGTAACAAATGTATAAATCTGGTGGGGAATGTTGATAATGTGAGAAGCTATACATGAGTGAGGGTAGGGGTGGTTAGGAATCCTGTGCTTTCCCCTCAGTTTTGTTGTGAACGTAATACTGGTAAAAAAGAAACTCTATTAAAATAATAATACTATACAGAAATATTCCTTTATTTAAAAAAGAGTTTCTATTAGATTTTGAATTTGCTTTTAATGTATTCATTTCTCAGTTTAGTGTTTCTCTATTATGGATAGCTCTCTGTTCTTTTTTGCAGTAAATGTCACTTAATATTGAAGATGAGGTATAATTTTTGTCATCTTTATATTTCATACTTCAGTAGATTTTTTAAAAAATAAGTATTTACTTCCTGCAATTCTCTGGCATAATGTATTCTTTCACTTGTAATGTTCACTTTAGTAACAGATTGTTTGTATGTTTATTTTTCCTTTTTTATCCTACATTAAGGTAAATGTTTCAAACTTTTTATTTAGTCTTCAGACATAATTCACACATTTCTCTTAGCTCTTCTCACTGTACACCACAGACATAATTTACATGATATCTTTAGCTTTCCTCATTGTATACCTGGATGAATTTCAGGTTTTTTAAAAAAAAAATCATTTTTAGATATTGAGTGAAGATAGATATGCCCATCTCAGACCAGTATCGCATGTTCATCATAAATGTTAGTATTCTTCAGACCTCAATCATCAGTCACCTTATCTTTTCAACTTTTTTTTTTTTTTTGTCCTCCCAGGCTGATTTCATCCACATAATTTTTGTTTCAACAGTACCCATAAGCTGATAAAATGTACACATATATTTCTATTTAATTCCTTTTAGTTTTTCCTGAGTTCTAAACCACATATAATTGCCTAAATATATCTCAATTTGGATGTCTCTTGAGCAAGCCAACAATTTCAGCATGCCAAAATATTAGCTCATTTTCCATCTACATAAGAACTTCTTTTCATTTAATCAATATTTATCAGTCTGCTCCTTACCCTCCTTCTAAATACAAACTGGTTTATCAGTTATCACTTCTTAATGAAAATTTGACAAATTCCTGACTTTGCCTTGGATCTTTTGACTATTCAAATCATTTCCAAAATTCTGGAAACTGGGGTTTCTAAGTCACAATAATTTTTCTGTTGTTAACATTCTTTTCTAAAGCAAATAATATTCTCTTTGATATAGTTTGATTTTCCTCGATTCACTCTATAAGTCTCTGTCTCCCATCAATTTACTTTATCTCTAAACCTTCCTTAACTATATCTTCACCAAGAGCTCCTACTACATGAAATAAATTAATGTTCTTCTAGAGCCATTTCCTCTTATGCCTCAACATCTGTAAATGGCACAGTTTCTGACATTTCTTTACATTTACCCCAAATTAAACTCTTCATCCTCTTGGAAGTATTTTCTAAATCTTATCTTTCTTTCCTATATCTGGAGAGAGAGATATATATATTATACACACATATAGACATGCATATATATCTGGCTATATATATACATAAATATGCATAAATTATATGCGTATATATAAATTATAATGTAGCTGATATTTACTTGTTTTCTCTGCCACTACCTGGAAGATAGATAATGTGTTTTTAAATCCTGGATTCCTAGCATTTAGCACAGGTGTGTCTGGAGACACATCATACTTTTTATAAGGGAGTTTAATAATTGAATGCTTAAATTTCTAATATATGTATGATATATAGATGATATTAACAAATAATTAGTAACTTATCTGATATTTTTTAACCTTAAAGTGAGATAAAAATGTAAAGTGCATAACTTTGTATAATTTATATTAAATCTCTTAGATGACCTCACATCTCTGCCTACAAAAACTCATCCACCAAAAACGAAAAATTATGTATAGTGTGTAGATAGTGGGTTTTGTTTCAAATTAAATATTAAAATTAATCATAATTTTATGTTGTAATAGAACAAAGCTAGACAAATGTTTTTATATTTAACTTGTCTTAAGACTCAACTACTGAGTCAATAGGATTTTTTATTTTTCTCATTTCTGGTTGCATAATGAAAAGAACATTTATGTTACTGAGTCCAAGCTCATGCTACTCATGGCATGACAGGCCAATAAACTGAGAGACAAGGTGTTGAGGTAAGGAATAGCGACTTTATTTGGAAAGCCAGCAGACCAAGAAGATGGTGGACTAGTGTCCCAAAGAACCGTCTCACCAGAGTTAGAATTCAGGCTTCTTTTATACTAAAAGGGGAGGGAGTGTGGCTGGTCCTTGCAGACTTCTTGTTGCCGGCCAGGTCCTGGAGTGGATCTGATAATCCTTTGTTCTTGCAGCTGCCCATGTAGATCTGGTCATCATGTTTCTGTAAACCTCCAACAAGACAAATGTTATTTTCTGTTCTGCCACTTTTTATCTCTATAGGAATGAAACGTTTTATGGCTTTAAAGGTCAAGCCTGGGAGGCAGAGCCTTGAGAAAGGGCTATTATGTATCCTTCAGGCTATAGGCAATATTCTTTGACTGATTGAAGAGACCAAGGTGCTGAGCCTGCATGACTAATCACAGGCAACAGAGCACAAAGGTTAGAGCTAAAGTAATAGATCCAATATGGAGTCAGGTTTGTTCTTCTCTGTTGTATCGAGACTGGAAGTTGCAACTTCTACTAATGATATAAAAGACTTCCATGTAATGGACTAGTGAGCAGCTGGTTGTGATTTGACTGAATAAATTTGATGTGTTTAGCAATTAAATAAACAACCAGATACCTGAACTAAGGTTGCATCAGCTGTAATTGCAGTCATCAAAGTTATAATGATGGCTGAGATCCTATATTACTTTTCTGGTTCTTAGACTGGGGAAGATAGTAGATTATCTATGATACAGGGAAGCTTGGAAGAATAAAAATATTATGCACAAAGAACAAGGTGTGAGAATTTAGGGTGGGCACACCGAATGATAGAAATCAATTGAAAATATTTTTATTCAATTATTTGTTGATTCATTCTCATTTCAGTTATTCAATAACTGTAAATTAGAAAACTATAACAGATGTTCAAGTTTAAGAAAATATTAGTGTCTTAGTGTTTATTGACCATGCATATATTCAGTACATTAAAAAAACCCACTTGGAATACACTGAAAAGAAAAAACAACTTAAATATAGTCTCCCTGAGTTTAAAACATTCTTAACATATTATATTTGCACTTAGTAGTTAAAAAAAAAATATAAAAATTTTATCAGGTAGTCAGATTTCTACCTCTTAAAAAGGTAGGAAACTTATTGCTGCTTTTTCTCTTCCACAGTCCAATATTTAAAGATGTCATAGGCGCCAAAAAGCAACTAATATGAGAGCTTAGTTTAACCAAAAAGAAAAAAGAAAAAGAAAGAAAGGAAGGGACGGAGGAAGGAAAGAAGAAAGAAAGAGAGAGACAGGGAGGGAAAAAAGGGGGTGGGAGAGAGACAGAGGTGGGGGTGAAGGAAGGAAACAAGGAAGCAAGGAAGGAAGGAAAGAAAGTCAGATCCCATTATGAGACTCCATGATCTGTTGCTCAAAGTGTAAGAGGAAAAGCTCCCAATGATAAGAAATTAAGAGAAATATTTTAGTTATATATTTTATTTTCTCTACATTGTGCTTCTACCCCATCACTACTGCAAAGCAGAAATGCAGCAGCAACAGTATGTGATGGAGTGGAATCGTCACACCAAGCCAACTCACAAAGCATGGCAGGCGTGGGAGCTGATAAGAGACACAGGCCCACTGCTCAGCCCAAATGCATTTTCTCCTTACCTCTAGGGTACTGCAGCTCAAGAGAACTTTTGGAAAGAGCAATTCCTCTCACAGAGCACAGGGAGAGTTTATTCTTTGGTTTGTGGGTGGGAGGAAAAACAGCAAGTGGTTGAGCCAGACTATAAAATAAGAGCAGCTAAACCAAGCTAAAACCCACAAAAATATTCTCTGCTCTGTCAGCAGCTATACTAACCAGGACCTGAGCTCTAGGCCCTCATACATAACCCACTGAGAGAGCATATAGCCCCAGAGAAATATGAGTCTAATGGTTAAAAATACCAAGCAACTCAACTGGCCTAAAAGAAACATCACAAATGAAACAACCTATAGCAAATGAAGCAGAATCATGTACCCAGGACAAGTTAGTATTGCGAATAAATTTTCATATATTCCCAGAGTTTAGAAAAATTAGAAAGTAGGATTAGAACATCCAAAAGATGAAGGAGAAAGTACTGGATAAGAAAAGAAAAAAGTGAAGTCAAAGAATTACCAAAGAAGGTAATGGGTGGGTTCAATATCAGAATAGACACACAGAATAAATGAATGAAGTGGAATAATAGTCCGAAGACCTATCCTAGAAAGTATAAGGGAGAGAAAAAGAGAGGCAATATGCATCAGAACGCTTAGGTGACTGGAGTTTAGATTTAACATTAATATATTGTAAAATATTAATGACAGAGAAGAAATAATTGAAGAAATGACTAAAAATTGCCTATACTTAGTAAAGATATTAGCCCTCAAAATGAAAGAGCTAATGTATTTCTAGTAGGTAATAATAAAACATCACTGAACCACACTACAGTGAAAATTAATAATAAAAAAATTGGAGAAAAATCACTAAGCCTCTAAAGAAAAAATAGATCATATAAAGTAAATAGAATCAGATTGAAATAAGATTAATCAACTGCAAAAATGGATATAAGATGACAGTAGACTAGTAATTTCAAAGTAATACTGGAAAACATCTTCAATTTTATATCATGCAAAATAATTATTTAAATCTGAAAATAATATAAAGATATTCTAAGTCACACAAGATCCTCTTGAAAATAGAAAAGCTTGGAGAAAATCAGTCATAAAAGAAATGCATTTACAAGAATGCAGTTGTGAGAAAAGTAAATAATTGATTCATTTTCCAGTCACAAAAGTAAAATAAAATAACAAGAATATTTTTAAACACACACACACACGTTGATAATATTAAGACATTTAAAGAGTAACTTTTCAAAACCCAGCCTCTCCTCTTGATTTTTTAAAGTACCATTTTATAGAATATAGATGACTAAAAAATGCTTGCCTATGCAGACTTACCTACCTGGGTGGGAGGGGGAGAGGGGGTAGCTGGAAAACATGTCTGACCATTGAGTTGAAAGGTGAGGTTTATCCAGAAAGATCCTTACTTTGCTAATAGAGTAACCCCTGCCTGATTCAAATGTTCTGTTTTCACCTGAAATGTAGGCAAATTGGGAAAATTTCACCAGTCATATTAAGACTAGGGAGCAACAAAGAGTTGGACTTGTGAGATGTACTCACAAGTACGACATAATTAAAATATGGCAAGTGTCTGGGTTCTGCTATTATCACTGAACTATTCTGTTTTCTTCCCTTCAGTTTTACTATTACATGATGAACATAAATTCCTCTCTGTTTATGCCACTGTAGCAGAGATTTTTTAAAATTTTCAGCTAAATGCATTTTACATTTTAAAAATATCAATGTATCTAAGCCAGAAAATAAGACAATAAATACTATTTTTTAAAAAAGATAATAAAGAGAACCATGAAATAAAATGGCAGATACACCCTCATTATAATACTTAACACAATAATAAATGTGCTTAACTCACATACCCAACAATATAGGTGAAGGTTCTATAATTAACAAACAAATATAAACAAAACCAAAAAATAACTTTTAAAACTTACAAACATGATCTGCAATTTATTTTCTATGAAACACTTTAATGGTTACATGTGGAAATATAGAATGGCAAAATATTTAGAGAACTGGAAAAAGATGCAATAGATAAAGGTGACTGCAAAGAAGAGCAACTTTAATCAAATTTAAAGCTAAATATCTTAATTGACAAAGAGGAACATTTATAGATATATTCAAACTTTCATCCAACTTTTATTTTTTCACTTCATGTAGTCCTGACTTGTTTGAAAACTTGAAGATACAGAGGCCATAATGTAAGCTACCATCCCCATTAAATTTGCATCTGATGGTATTCCTAGCTATGACTGGGTGTAATGATAATACATGGAATATTTACTTGAGCACTGGTCCCATTCCTTCCAAAGGGCTTTTCTCCTGCAGTTGTCTCTTCACTCTTCATTTCTTCCCTTTCTATAAAATAATTATCATAGAAACTCCATGAAATATTGCAGTGCATATGGTAAATGACTGAGGTAGCACTCAGAATCAATCTTTACCTCCTTCTAGTGTAAATTCCAAAACTAGAGAGGCTGAGATACTAAACATTTTATTTCCCAGAGCCCTTGTAATGAGTGTTTTGGATATCAGGTAGGTTCTACCACCTTGCTGCATCATGAGAGATTTGGAAGCAGCACTGGGATAAGAGTGTGTCTTCTAGCTCTTTTACTGTCAGGCAAGCAAAGTCATAGAAACATTGGAGGTATTTGACAGCAAAGTGTCCACCATGTCATTAGCTTAGTCTGGAGACTAGCTTCATTGCTGTTACGTGGTGATTGCAAGAGTGGTGGTTGCTTCGTAATCGTTAAATACCAGCTACCTTGAAGTCAGTAGTTCCAATGTAGGACTTAGGATTCCCTGCATTTAGGGAGGGGACTGTCTGGGAAGAAAATTCACCCCAAATATTTCAAATGAACAACTGTAAATGGATTAATAACAGAGGTGTGGGCAGGGGTAAGGGAGCACAGAAGGGATATTGATGCGCCCAGCATTAGTTATGTCACTTGAGCTGAGGAGGCAAGGTGAATACAAAGTGTTACTGTGGCCCTGGGAGAGCTCCACCCCGGGGAAGCTCTGCTCGGCAAGAGCTGATGTCTTCTACTAGATTGATGTTGTTGTTTCAATATCTAATTACATGTCTCTTTAGTCTTAAAATCATTGTGTAGTGTTTCTATTTCCTGCCACAAAATCCTAAACCCCTAATTATAAAATTGCTGTCTTGATTCCACATCCTTACTGCATCATTTCTATGCAACTCTTTACTGCAGCTGAAAAGTTTACACACTCCCTGTCTCCATTTCTTCTCTAATTTTCTATTTGACCCAATCCACAACGAGTCATCCCTACTCTTTCGCCCTCACCTTTCTTCAGATCAGGTTCTTGTCAAAGTCACTAGTGGCTTTCATTTTGCCAGAAACAATGATGAAATTTTAGTTCTCATCTCTCTGAACCCTTGAGTAGAAACTTTCTGTAACACTCTGTTGTTTCCTCCACTCTTCATGAATTCACATAATCCATCACTGAATAACTTTCATCATTGCAATCTCTACATATCTGAGACCTTCCCGGTTGCAGTTCTCAGACCTCTTCTCTTCCTTGTCTTTGCTTGCTCTTCAACTAATCTCATTTAGTCCCATGGTTTTAAACACAATCTCTATTCTGATGATTCACGAATTTATATCTCCAAACCTTCTTCCCCTTACATTTAAGACTTATATAGAAATGTCTCCTCAACATCTATATTTGTATATCTAATGATTATTTCAAATGTATTGGGCTTGAAGCAACTTGATCTTTCCACAACTACCCAACTTTCTAAATGGTATTTCCACATTTTCTCATGTTCAGGCAAAAATATTTGGAGTCATCCTTGACCTCTTTCTCTCTCATACTTAATAGGAAATATGCCAGGAAAGGCTGCTGGAGCTATGTTTAAATTCATTCAGAGGCTCTCCACCTGTCACTATAATCACAGCTAGCAATTTGACCCAAGTAATCATAATAACTTTGCCTGGATTACCAAGACAATTTCCTATACTGTCTCCCCATGTTTTACCAATTTTACCCTTTATTCTTCATACAGAATTCAAAATGGGCCTTAAAAGCTGTAGGTTAGGTTGTTAGTGTGCAACAAACACTCTAAATGGTTCATATCTCACTCAGAGGAGCAGCCAAGTCATTCATTCCACAGACTAAAAGCCCTACATGAACAGCCAGCTATTTCTTTTCATATTTCCCTACCTTATCCTGCCCCAGCCAGGAGGGGCTTCTTTATTTTCCTTGAATACCAAACTTGCATTTATCTCATGCACTTAGTACTTGCTATTCTCTCTGCTGGGCTATTCTCCTAGAATATGTCTGGTTCACTTCTTCACATTTTTTCTCAATATCCTATGTCAAATACCATTTTGCTTTTGATCTCCATTTCTTAAATTGCCTGTATGGTCACTTGGTATATTGTTGTTCTTGTGTGTTTGTGTGTGTGCATGTATGTATATATATATTTCTTTGATGCCTCTCCTCCAGCAGTAAAATGCAAACTCCATGAAAACAAACACTGTAATTCAGGGCTCATAGTAGGCAGAATTCTAAGATGGCTCCCACTGATACCCACCTCTTTGTTTCCATGTCCTGTATAATCCCTTCTCATTAGTGCAAACTGGGCCTAGTGACTTGCTTGTAATGAATAGAGTGTAACAAGAGTTATGGGATGTTACTTCTGAGATTAGGTTGCAAAAGACAGTTGATTTCCACATTGCTCTCTCTCTCTGTCTTTCTGTTTCTTTCTCCCTCTGGTTCTTCTTGGGTACTTGCTCTAGTAGAGCAAACTGGAGGGACCCATATGGCAAGGAACTGAGGATGGACTCTAGCCAATCACTAATAAGAAACTGAGAGTTTTGTTCAACAACCATTGAGGGACTGAATCCTGAATCACATGAATGTGCTTAAAATTGGATCCTTTCCTAGTGAAGTCATCAAAAGAGACCAAAGAACCTGGCTGACATTTAAAAAAATTTTTTATTGGAGTATAGTTGATTTACAATGTTGTGTTAGTGTCAGGTGTACAGCAAAGTGAATCAGTTATACATATACATATATCCACTCTTTTTTAGATTCTTTTCTCATATAGGCCATCATAGAGTATCGAGTAGAGTTCCCTGTGCTATATAGCAGGTTCTTATTAGTTATCTCTTTTATATATATAGTAGTGTGTATATGTCAGTCCCAATCTCGCAATCAAAGCTATTATGAGGTATCACCTCACAGTGGTCAGAATGGCCATCATCAAAAAATCTACAGACAATAAATGCTGGAGAGGGTGTGGAGAAAAGGGAACCCTCCTACACTGCTGGTGGGAATGTAAGTTGGTACAGCCACTATGGAGAACAGTATGGATTTTCCTTAAAAAAACAAAAAAAGAACTACCATGTGACCCAGCAATCCCACTCCTGGGCATATACCCAGAGAAAACCATAATTCAAAAAGATACATGCACCCCAATGTTCATTGCAGCACTATTTACAATAGCCAGGACATTGAAGCAACATAAATGTCCATCAACAGAGGAATGGGTAAGGAAGATGTGGTACATATATACAATGGAATATTACTCAGCCATAAAAAAGAACAAAATAATGACATTTGCAGAAACATGGATGGACCTAGAGATTGTCATATTGAGTGAAGTAAGTCAGACACAGAAAGACAATATCATATGATATCGCTTATATGTGGAATCTAAAAAAAGAGTCACAGATGTACAGATGTAGAAAAGAAACTTATGGTTACCTGGTTGACATTCTGATTGTAGCCTGTGTGAGATTCTGAAGTAGAGGACCTGGTTAAGCCATGCTAAGACCCTTGACTCTCAGAAAATGTGAGAAAAATGTTGTTTTGCTCCAATAAGTTTTGTAGTATTTGTACACAGAACATAAATAATGAAGTGCTATATCCCCTCCATAGAGGAAATACTCAGCAAATACTAGGAAAATCATATTAAATTGTCATTTTTAAGGTAAAAAATGTTCAAATGTCAATATTTTCATAAACTTTAACATACATTTGTTGAATGGAGTAATGAAGAACTTGCAGAAATGCAAACAGGAACATAAAAGTATAAAGTTCCTTAAAGAACTTAAATAATTTAAAGTAGTACTTAACTCATTTAAAGTAATTAAGAGGTAACCAGTATAACTTAGTGGAAAAAAAACAGTGGTTTTGAATGTCATTTTTCCAGTTTCTGGCAATGAGATATTTGGTAAATTATCCTCAAATATTTTTTAATGGATAATATTAAAGGTCATGAAGAACCTAGTGGCAAGACGGGAATAAAGACACAGACCTACTAGAGAATGGACTTGAGGATATGGAGAGGGGGAAGGGTAAGATGTGACAAAGTGAGAGAGTGGCATGGACATACATAAACTACCAAACGTAAAATAGATAGCTAGTGGGAAGCAACCGCATAGCACAGGGAGATCAGCTCTGTGCTTCGTGACCACCTAGAGGGGTGGGATAGGGAGGGTGGGAGGGAGGGAGATGCAAGAGGGAAGAGATATGGGAACATAAGTATATTTATAACTGATTCACTTTGTTATAAAGCAGAAACTAATACACCATTGTAAAGCGATTATACTCCAATAAAGATGTTAAAAAAAAAAAGACAAAAAAAAATTATTTTGGAGTATTGTTATGAAGATGAAGTAATAAAAACTAGAGAGCATAACTAGTTTACTGTTTGACGTAGTGAGTTTTTAAAAAATAAGTACTGTTCAAGAAAAAATATTGCTTTATTTTACTATATGTCAATATAAATTTGGGGGGTTTTTACCATAATATGAGGAAACTGAAAAATAAAGAAAGCCAGCTAAATATTTGGTATAAAAATATTGGGCATAAATAATCTTTCTTTACACAATCCACTTTCTAACATTAATCATTTATAATTTTATTTGGAATATTTATTTCTATAGAATCAAGATAAAGCTCTTAGAAGTTATTTAATCAATTAGATTTAAGGTCAATATTCTCAGATAGCATCATAGTTCAAAAGGAAATGATTATCTTAGTTTGAATCAAAGCCATATATTTAGGTTCAGAATTAGACTCTTCAGTAACAGCTTCTATAAAATATTTAAAAGCTAGAAGACATTTATCTTAAATGTCAAGTAAGGGACACACATTTTAGAAGCAAATCTTGGTGATTTATGTCTGATGCTTTTCTATTTTTTGTTAATACAGATATATTAGTAAGTTAAAACTTTAACAAAGGATAAAGAAAAATGGTGGAAGAAATCTCTTTATATTTAAGAAAGCTATGAGAAATATTTTCATGATGGTTGTCCAAATAGAAAGAAAAACAATACTAATTTGGGGAGCATATCCTTATGTCCAGAAAACATAGGAAATATGTATGTATAGTATATGTCTGTCTCATTTGAGGAAGACGGTGAACATTAACTGCTAATGATCTCACCTTATATTCACAAATTTTGTTAAAACAGTTTGTTCTCCGTTATAAATATTTATATACTATGTTTTGCATTTTAAAATTATGTGAAACGCCAAAATATTTTATTCAATTTGTATGATTCCAGATATGCCTTTCTTTCAGTAGACATTTGAACTATACAGAGTATGGTTTCACATAGATAAGAAATGTAAACTATTGCCTGAATTCAATTCAATTATAACTAAACACAACTATTTATGAAATTGAAGAGCATATTATGATTATGAACTAAATATATTAGTATGGTATGGACATTGGTGACATATAAAGAATGAAAAAAATATGAATAAATATGTAAATGGCACAATCATCTTAGAATGCTAGAAAATATTAATATTATTATGGACTTTTATGCATTTGTAATTTTTTTGCTTTAGTTGTAAAAAATGTAAGCCTATTGACAAAATTTGTATTTTTATTTATAAAACATTAGGTTGATTGTAAAATATGTATGTGTGTACACACATGCACAGAGTACACATACACCTATATACATATATGTAAACATATTAAGACATGTATACATACATAAAGTGGACAGTACATTATAAAATCACACTTGCATAAAATATCACCAAGAATGACACAAGAAATTTAATAACTGGATTGACTTTGAGTAAATAAAGTGGGTGACTGAAGTAACAATACTGTGATATAGAATGTTTCCTGTCTAACTGTATCAGTCATTCCTTACACTACAATTTAAGTTCTTGAGCTCTCACTGGTGCAGTCTCAGCTTGAACTCTAACTGGCTTCAACTGGTAAAATACAAAATGCTTCTGCCTTATGTTCATAACCCCCCCGCATTTGGCTCTCTCACTGGTGCTTCTCTGTAGATTTGAGATGCGAGATCCCCTGGGATCCACCCATAACTGCACAACCAAAACTATAGGTGAGTTATTAACCATGCGGTGAACTCTTGATAAATGAGAATTGGAGACAGGCAAATTAATTCTTTGCTTTTCTTTTGGCTCTCCTACTTCCCTTGCCTCACTGGCTTTTTTTCACCTTAACTCTATTCCCTGGAATTATAGTTCCTAATAGAATGGTAGTATATAAACTTTTACTGTGATTTCTGCTTGTTGGGGGGCATAGGCCAAGACAGTTGGTTCCAGGAGTGTTCTTAAAACCAAACCCTCAGGATGGAATTTTGGAACTACATTACTCATGGTCCTGATGGCAACAAGTTGGTCTTAGTTAACCCCTGGCATCTGTGGAGTCATGATTATTATCATTCTCAACTATTATTAATTGAGATCAGTACATTTGGCAAATGACCTGTTGACATATGCAGTAACTGTGGGGCTTGAAGAGTAACGGACTCAGTGATAAGAAACATTGTCCAAACCAGAGTCACAAGGATTTTCTCAGTTTCTTGTATCTTTTCTTATAGGGGTTTTATAAGTTTTAGCTTTTACATTCACATTATAATCCATTTTGAGTTTTATTTGTTTGTTTTATGGTGTGATTATTGGGTTGAGGTTTAGTGTTTTCCCATCAAGTTGTTAAGGCAATATTCTTTTAGAAGACTAATCATTCCCAATTATATTGTATGGTAGCATTTGTTGAAAACAAGTTGACCAGATATATGTGGATCTGTTTTGGCCTCTCTGTTCCTCTCTGTGTACCTTTATGTTCATCCTAATACACCCCATCCCCCTACCCCTAACAAAATCACCATCTTGATTAATGGAGATTTTTATTAAATAGCAATTTGATAATATAAGTTCTTCTACTGGGTTTTTCCTAATGAAAATGTTATTAACTATTCAAGGTCCTTTGCATCGTCAAATAAATTTTAGAATCACATATATGTGTGTGTGTGTGTGCGTGCACGCACGCACATGTACACACACACACATAAAGTGGGTGGTGTTTAAATAGAAAATGCAAGGAGTTTATAGATCCACTTGGGGAGAATTGAAGTCTTACTATGCTGAGTCTTCCAATCTATGAACACAGTACATGTCTCCATTTATTTGGGTTCTGTTAATTTTTTCTCAGGATGGTTTTGTAATTTGCAGTGTACATATTTATACATATTTGTTAAATCTGTTATTACATTTTCATCTTTTTCGATATTATTGTGGGTTTGAATCAAATTATACTCACCATAAAGCTAATGTTGGTAAAATTTTTATTTGTCATAAGTGATCCATTTATTCTCCACAGAAAATTTTAGTGTTCTTTTTTGTTTTTGTTTTGTTTATTTTGTTTTCTTTATAACATTCCTTTGTGTGGGTTGTTCCTTAGATTTTTTTTTTAAATTGTCTATGGGCCCTTTAATTCTAACAGCTACTTTTAAAAAATTATGTAATTAATCCCCATCTTTTCTTCAAATATTTTCTTGTCTGTCTTAAATTTTACTTCTTTTAAGTTTCCTGGTTTGTTCTTCTGTGCTTCATTCTGGGTGGTTTCCTCAATCTTGTGTTCTTATTCACTTATATCTTAACTCTGTTTGCTATATAGACAACTTATTGTGTTCTCTACCTCTCCAATTATGTATTCTAAAGCTAATTATTTGCTAATTTATAATTATTGGCTGACTAATTCTAATGTTGCTACAGCTGATGAAATAGATAATCTAGAATACTGTGTTAGACACTGCTCTGTCAACAACATACAGGAAGGAAAGCTATCGTACTGTTTATAGCATCCCCAGAAAGCTGTCTGTAGTAAAGTAGATGAGTCTTTGGGTGGAGGATACATAAAATTGAAGAGGAAATCACAGTTAATTAGATCTCAATTCATAAAACAACTTAAATTCAGAATTTCTCCCTGCACCCCAAAGTTAGACAGTTTATGAGGTGAAACTTACTAAAAGGCAGTTGACCATAATTGGACTATAAGGGTGACTGCTAGTTATCACTTTGTCCACACATATTTGTCTCACTTCTAGTATACCTGGACTATGTTCTGAGTTGGGGGCGAGGTCTGTGGTTGTAAACAATAATGGAGAGGAAGCAAGGGCAGAACTCAACAATTCCTTTCCTATTTTGTCTTCTTACAACTACTGTTTCATTTTTATCTTTGTACATATATATAAAAAAGGTGGCTATTTTACAATTTTATTTCTTCTATATTTAGCTAACTTTTTCATTGTACTTCCTTAATTTTAAAAAAGTGTATTTAGCTATTTTTGTGGGTTTGAATTTGTATTCTTTTTTCCAACTACAAATTTTTAAATATGATTTTATTTCCATTTAATAAAAATTACCTTATTTTTCATTTTATCAGAGCTTCATTATTCAATAAATCCAATAATCCCCACATTGCATTGTAGATCACTCTGATCCAGTATTTTAATTCTACCCTTTTTTTTAACCCCACAAATTATTATCTGTGCTATTACTGGTGATTTTATTTTTATTTCAATATAAATATTTATTAATATTTATTACATACTACCTACTCTTTTGCTTACTATTTATTCTCACATCTCCAGAATTCCTTCTGAGTTCATTTCCTTCTTCTTTCTGGATTCTGTCCTTTAGGACTTCCCGAGCATTGTGGAGATATTTGTATTTTTGTACTCTCTCTTTTTTGATCTCCCTGACTCTCTTTCTCCTTTGTCTTTTTTTTTTCTTTCTTGAGAAAACTGATTACTGATTCATTGGTACATAACTCTAGGTTAATCGTTATTTCCTCTCAGGATTGCAAAATATATTTCATCTGTTCTCTGTGATAATTATAGGTTTAATTTTGAAAATATATTTCCACTCATATGTTCTTTTGCTGCAAGTGTGTAACCTGTTTTATAGATATCTTTCACCAATTCTAGACACTTCTTAGCCACTTTCACTTCACATATTGTTGCTCACTTCTATATTTTCTACATTCCCTCCTTCTGTAGTTTGAACTAGATATTTTGGACCTCACTTTGCCCTCTTTTCCTTTTATTCCATTTCTAAACTTTCTTCCCTATTTTCTTTATCTACTTGGCATTCAGTAATTTTTCAGATATATCTTCCAGTTTAACTATTCTCTATTCAGCTATCATTCACCTGAGTTATTTAAACAACTTAAATATTGTCTTATTTTTAAAATCTCCTGGATTATTTTTGATTGTATCTTATTCTTTGAGCAATATTTTAATTATATTTTATCTTTCTGAAAATCCATAATTATTACTCTCAATTCTATAACAATAATTTCATTTTTTATTTCTTTTTCTGCTATCACTTCTTTTGTGTTGTTTCTCTCTGTGTTGCTGACTTTCACTGGAGAACTTATATTTGCTTGAATTTACTTTGTGAAAGCTTGGAAAAAACTAAGTAAGGATGTTGTTTTTGCCCTAGTTTGAATTTGAAGTTGCTTCTTTATAACTAAAGTGTTCTACTCATCTCTGTTCACTGATTTATGGTTTCTAATATAGACTAGTTTTTCTCTCCCACCTCATCTTCATTGCTACTTATAATATTGATATTTGCATTTTCTTCAAAATTAACACCACATGTTTTAGCTTACCTTTTATTTCTTGCCAGATTTGCAATAAGGCAACATTATGTACTATTTAGGACTTAGTGTTCAAAAGCAGAATATTTTATCAAAGTATCTGTTCTGCCAGATATAGTACCAAACCCATTTAATTATCTTTGTATGTGGCCAACTGCCTACTAGCAAACAAAATATGTTAGATAATATTAGGAGTGATTAGGATTAATATTAGTGTGATTACTATATATAAAAAGATCTACATATTTATTTGAAGCAATATAAATTCTGATATTTTAAAAATTTTTCCTGTAAAATAAAACACCACTTATCATTAAAAAAATCACTAATTCAAACATAAGCTAATGAAATATTTTCAACTTTTTAGAACTCATACAATCGGATTTTAAAGCAGCACTTAATTTTTAATGTACACTCTTCCAAAGAAATGTGTTAGTTTGTACTTATTTGAATGTTTTGTTCATCTAGCGTGTATTGTAATGTATTCTAAAAGTGTGTCCTTAGAATCTCAGATTAGTTTATAAATTTGTCAATAGAAAGGACATATTTCTTTCCAAATTTGGAATTACCTTATGGTATGTAGCATTCAATTTGGTAAAAAAAAAAAAAAAAAAAAAAAAAAGTAATTTTGCAATTCTTTTTCATTTTAATCATTTGAAATTTGGTTATTAAAATATGCAATATTTGGTGGCAGACATAAGCAAAGTAGCTGTGAATCATAAAATCTCAACTTCACAATTCAAAAAAAAATAGAAAAATAGGCAAAATTCTCAGAAAAATTATGAAAAGGTAAAGAGTATATGTTAGTGAATTTTTCTACAGTAGCAAGTAATTCCCCCCAAATCCCATATCTTACAAGAAACATCCATACATTGTTCTCATTATATGCCAAGGTTGTGTACTACCTGTTGTAGCATTTTCTACTGTTTTGACCTTCCAGGATAGAAGTTAAAGTGATCCCCTACTTGAGATGTATCATTCTTTTTGTAGAGGAAAAGAGCATGAAAGCTGGCAAAATTTGCAATAAGTTAAAGCTTTAGTTCAGAATTGTCCCATGGCATGCCTACTCAAAGCTCTTTGGTCAAAGCAAGTCACATGCCCAAGGCCCTACCTCAAAGAACATGTTTTCAAATTGCAATAGATAAGGAGATATAATCCTACTTCACAAAAGAGACGAGCAAGTATTGGATAAAATATAAATACTGACTGTAATAAGAGAAAACACACACAAAAAAAAACAAAGAATAGATTTGTTTGTACTACTTTTAAAAGAATAGGTATAGTAACTCTTTGTTTGTGATGAGAATGCTTGAGATCTTCTCTCAGCAAATTTGAAGTATACAATACAGTATTATTAACTATAATTACCATGCTGTACCTTGGAGCCCCAGAACTTTTTAATCTTATAACTGAAATTTGTACCTATTGTCAATTATGCCTCAATAAAACTGAAAAAGAAAGAAAAACAAGGAATATATGCAGTTCTATAGCTGAACAATAATGCTATGTTTTCTTTTATAAACTATATTTATTTAATTGAAAGGATATGTATGTCACGCAGCCTCTACTCCATCCTCCATAGAAAAGGCTTTTGTTAAAGACTACTATAATTATTTAAATTCTGTTACCTAGAATTTAAGTGCGTGATTTGAACATTTACAGAATGTAGATCTTATAGGACTAAATTATTTTTAGTTAACGTAAGATGACTGGCACATAAAAGTGAAATGAAAGAAATCTATTTAACTTTGTTTTGTTTCCTAAGTCTAGGAATGTTTGAATTCCATAGCTTTCCCATGGAGAGAGATGACAACTGTCATCCCCTAGTATTGAAATTTGTAGCTTATGTTTTGTGTCTTTTTTCCTTCAAGATTCTGTCATGGTAGACCAGTAGAGTTATCAGCTTTCATTGTGCAAGAATATATAAAAATAACAGAGGGATAGCTAATAGTAAACTGTTACAATATTTTCCAAATTTGAAACAATAACCATATGATATTGTTAGTATTACTTTGTTAACCTAATATGTCAAAAAGCTACACATTGTATCTATACAGAAATGTGGGACTCAGACTAACTAAATTCAGGTCAGTGATGACACAATTATAAACTAATTTCTAAAATTTAATTTTAGAAATTAAATTTTAGAAACTAAAAATTTCTAGAAAAATTTAAAAATTTTTAGAAATTAAATTTTACTAATTTATGTATATAAAAAATTATAATGTACAAATTATTCTTCATAGCAAACAGTGGTTTTTCAACAATTTTGTTAAGTTCAGCAGAAAATCTAGAATTAAAATATTCATTTATAAATAACCACATTTCAAACTCCAAAACTACGGTTTTGGTGGCACTGCTGATGATTTCACTATTTCCTTTATGTCATTCTATTTACTATTTCTAGATCTTGCTCACAATTCTATGGGAAGAGCTATATATATGCCTCAGAATTATATGTTTTAAATAATACTCCGAAAGGATATTTATTAGTGTTTCAACAATATCATGGTCATGAAAATTCTCAGATCTCTTGCTGTGGGTTCACACTTCTGGAAGCATTACCATACCCATGTCTAGGATGTGCTTCCCAGACTGCCCACCAATCAATGACTGAGGATGGTAGACACAGCAGAGCCAAGACACTCCTGACTCTAAAAAGCATGGTTTGAGATTTCCCATGGACCTGGCCAAAGCTTCCTCAAATCTAAACTACAGTCTGAGCCACATACTGCCCAACTCCCCTTATTTCTCTGTCTCATTTTAAGGGTTTCATCCCTGCATGAAAGCCTGGAGCCTCTCCTTGCCTGCTCCTGCCTCTTCGCCTTTATCTTTTGCAGGTATCTCCTCAATAAAACCACATTTAATTCCCTTTAGAAGAGCTTAACTGACTTAGGTAGCAGGAAATGGTTCAAGAAAAAGGTGGTCGATTATTCTTGGGTTACTTACTGCCTGGCAAGCTAGGGAAATGTCATTTTGTGTGGTAAGTGGGCTATGGATTGTCTCCAGTATAAGATGGAGTCCCAAATGCTCATGATTTCACTTGTGGTGACTGGAGCAAATGGTCCAGTGAAGAGGACTGCCATTACACTTACAGTGATTCAGGCTTTTGAAAGATTTGGGGGAGAATACTGCCTTTAAGGAATGAGGAGTTGACTGGTTTTTGATGACCTGTATTGATGTCCAGCAGAGAGATTATAAGAAACTAGGGCCATTGTTGGTAAAATCTGGGATGCTGAATTGGGGGATGGGGACATCTGGATAGATTCTCTAGACAGATGATCCTGAAGAAGTTGTCTGTGCTGGAACCCTGGAATCCTCAGAGTTCACAGAGGTGACTCACCAGTCCTTCCTAGTGAAAGCTAACAGTTTATGCCTGACAGAGAACACTGTAGTAGCCTCTCTCGCAAGGGCAACAGGTGACCACCTTTCCTCAAGAGATTCATTTCTTCTCCCGTGGGTCACAGGCTGGGAATTAACATTAAATTGCAACCTAATCCAACTGGAATGTGTTGATAAGAAAGAGCATATACACTTATAGAGGAGATATAAGAATTAGCTTACATTAGCAGGAGTTGAAGGAATGACCCAGGGATTGCACTTTGCGGGTACTTGCCGAGTAGGCCAGAATATAAGACTGCATAAGCAAGAATTCTCAGGACATGAGGATTTAACACTCAGGCAAGGGCCCCAGAAAATAGAGATATCTCAACACTCTAGAAGAATGAAGAAAGAAATGTCCCACGTTGAGCAACAGACATAGCTGAGTTGCCATGACAGAATAAAGAGGCTACAGGAAGAGAGAAGGCTGGATAGAATAAATTACGTGAGTCCAGAAAACCTACCAGAGGAGAGGTTTTCAGGAGGAGCCAGAATACATACCATTCGCCAGGGCCATCCAAACTGCATTGATGAGCGGCATCGGCAACACAACAGGTTAAGTGGTAGCGCTATTCCGTAAGGCTGAGTTGATGACAAGGGAGGCAGTAACAAACTTGGAATTGTTAATCTATGGATCTCAAAATAACAGGAGTGACCTCCAATGTCAGAAAAGCAGCTAAGGTTCATGTGACCTAAAGGTGGTGGTAAAGATAGTGAGCATAGTGTTCCAAAGGGCAAAAGAGACAGGCAGCCAGCTTGGGTGCTGTTAATAACGTCTGCAGCAAGAAAATGGCACGCATGGCGGAGCAGAAAGAGAACAGTAGTCACTCCAGTAAAAAGTCATAATTCTCTACTCAGTTTCTGGAACTGTGTCTATTTGCAGATCCATAGCTCATTTATTGGTGAAGAGCCAGATAGCTAGAAGAAAGGGTTTTTTGCAACAATGCAGTCAGTACATATGACAAGGATTTCTTCAGTTCTTCCGCAAAGAGACATATGGCCTTTTCCTTAGGTGACCGTAAATTAAGGAGAGAGCTACAGTTTGATTCTGAAGGCTGTCTGCTGGCAGAATTCCCTTAAGAGGCTAATTAGCTATGGCCCACCCATATTATAGAGGGTAATCTGTTTTACTCAAAGTTTACCAATTTAAATGTTAATCTCATCTAAAAAATACCTTCACAGAAACATCTAGAGTAATATTTGACCAAGTATCTGGTTGCCATGGCCTAACTAAATTGATACAGAAAAGTAACTATTCCTTTATGTAATATTTTTTCTTTCTTCATTTTCTCCTTCCTCTTCTCTCTGTTCTCTTCTTTCTCCTTCTCCTTCTTCTTAATATCCTTATGCCTTTGTTTGTGTAGAAAGGAGATTAAGAGGTAATAACCAAGAAAGATACATGCAAACACTAATCAACTGCATTCTTATGGTAACCTATAAAGATCGAACTGTGAGAAATCATGATTATTATAAAATAGTGTTATTAATCATGACACAGAGGTTTTGTGTGAAATGAACATTTTGATTTTATATTTTTCACATGCTGATTCTTAATTTACTTCCCAATTAACTTACAAAGTTTTTCAGTTTTTGACGGCAACAATGATTTTTTTTAAAAAAAGTGTTACTCATAGTTTTCCTGACAGCAATAGGCAAGAAAAATGCTATGTTTGATAAGTCTGAAACTTAACTTAAAAGACTGCAATCTTTACTTCTGTGTTCTCTGTTAAATGTCAGCTATGTTTGGCCATTTACTCAGAGCTAAAATGAGTAGTCAGTTAACCTGATAAGATATAATTCACAGTGCATTTTTCAAGATGATCTGAGGGAGAGTCAGGTGAGGTCCCCAAAGCAAGTTGTACATTCCATCCTATTGTTTCATATACTGAGAACTGTTGTTTCGTGAAGAAAAATTCAATCTACGCTTTTTATTATTTATTTTTCTGTTATGTAAAGACATGCAATAATATTTAGAAAGGGCTAATTTCTACTTCATGCACTTTGGAAAAGAAGAAGTATGGAATGACAAAACCCTAAACTTTTAGCTAGTTGGCTTAACTTACTGATGGGAAAATTTTGATACATTCATTTAACTAAGAAGTATTTTTTGTGTATACTATATCAGGTCAGGCACTGTACTATACAATGAAATTATGGTAAATATAAGGTACATTGTGTGCTTCCTCTTAAAGCTTGTAGACTGTGGAAAAGAGATAGAAATAAAAATGTCAAAACCATTATTATAGAATGGGAAGTACGGGGTGTTATTCCCTGGGCCCCTAATTAAGAGTCAGGGAGTTTGATTTTTTCAAGGATAGTGGAATATTTAGCAGACAGGAAAAAATATTCCTGTATCAATTGGTAGAGAAGTCACTAGTATTTTTGTGTCTAGGAGAAAATGCAAACTATCTTTTGGATTACCATTCTTTTTCAGACTTTTCCATGGCCTGGCCCCTTCTCAGTGATGCTGGCTTAAAGGGATTAGGGATCTTTTTGCCCCAGGAAAAGTTACAACAGTGGTGGTAATAGCTAGAACAGATAGTGTTACATCCTGTTGCAGATACTCCTTGAGAGGAGGGGATGATGTTATCACAGATTATGAACCTGGTATCTTCTCTTTGGACGAAAAACATGATTAGAACCTCTTTATAGATTGTCCAGAATGAAGTCCACTCACATTAAAGGCTCCAAAGACCTCAGAGGGGAACTCACGAGGAAGCAAGAGGGCATCTTTATTTGAGATCCAGAAATATCTCCAGGACCTGTTGGTTTGTCTAGATTATTCCTCTGTGGTTATGTTTTGAGTCTTTGCAGCACCAGCCACCCAGGCACAGTGGCAGACCCCCAAAACAGAGACTGGATGTGAATGTGCATAAGAGTTCTAGCCTTGGACAATAAGCATGAGCCTTTGTGGGACCCTAGAGAATCTTTCCAGGAATATGACTCACTAGATGAATCATCAAAATAGAGACCAAGATTCACTAGAGTGTGCTAGACATTTTTTTTCCAGTTAAGGTTTATTGGAACTCTGTGGTCTAATTTACAATGCTCAAATCTTCCAGCAGTCAAGGAAAATTTTTGCAACTGATATTTTTGTAATTTGGAGCTTCCGGCAAAGGGAGGCAGCTTCCATCCAGACGTGCCCCTTGGGGTTTTGGACTCCCTGGGGTTTTAATGACCCTGACATAACTAGTAGGTACATTGCTTTTATTTTTTGTTTTGTTTCTGTTTTTTTGGTTGTTGTTTTGTTTTGAAGACAAGGTGTTAGAAACCACAAACATTTTTTTGTTTAATTTTTGTTGAAAGAGGGTAAGATTTAACTGGGTTGGAGATATACACTATCCATTGGGGTAGGAAAAATTACTTTAAAGTTTTTTAATATAATATATATATGTATAGATATATAGACACATATATACTACTGTATTTGAGGGAGATCTGATTATTGTTATAGTAACCTCTAAATACCTGATCAAGTATTTCAAAATGATTTGCTCAGTGGTCTGTTTAAAATTGTAATTTGAGTTTTTCTTTATAATGAAAATTCCCTGTAAATATTTCCTCTATGTCTGTATTTAGAAAGTGTTATTTTTGAAAATTAATTATGCACGAGTAGACCTGTATGTGTATGTTACCTGAAAGATTGATTATAGTAGGTCTATTTATACATTAGACTAAGCATTGAGGGGATGAATATCCTTGTCTGAAGTTTCCAAATCACATCAAAGAAATAGAGCAAAAAATATATATGTAATTAACAATGATACAAAAATATTGGTCACTTTTTACATTTCATAAAGAATCATGGCTACAGATTTTTTTAAAGTATTATTACTATTTTTAATTTCAGGCAGTTTTTTTTTTATTGGAGTATAGTTAATTTACAGTGTTGTGTGAGTTAGAAATGTAGCAAAGTAACATTTTTTTTGTGATACAGTTTATTACAAAATATTGAGTATCGTTCTTTGTACTATACATAGGTCCTTGTTGTTTATCTATTTTATATATAGTAGTATGTATATGTTACTCCCAACTTCATAATTTATTCCTCCCCCTCCACATTTCCCCTTTGGTAACCATAAGTTTGTTTTCCCCTTTGGTAACCGTAAGTTTGTTTTCTTTATCTGTGAGTTGGTTTCTGTTTGGTAAATAAGTTCATGTGTATCATTTTTTCTTTTTTTAAGTTCCACACTCTAGTGATATCATATGGTATTTGTCTTTCTCTGTCTGACTTAACTTCACTTAGTATGATTAACTCTAGTTCCATCCATGTTGCTGAAAATGGCATTATTTCATCTTTTTCATGTCTGAGTAGTGTTCCGTTTTATATATTTATATATATATATATATCTATATCTATATATAGATATAGATATAGATATATACCACATCTTCTTTGTCCATTCATCTGTCGATAGATATTCAGGCTGCTTCCATGTCCTGGCTATTGTAAATAGTGCTGCAGTGAACACTGGGGTGCATGCATCTTTTTGAATTATGGTTTTCTCCAGATATGTGCCCAGAAGTGGGATTGCTGGATCATATGGTAGTTCTATTTTTAGTTGTTTAAGGAACCTCCATACTGTTCTGCATAGTGGCTGTACCATTTTACATTCCCACCAACCGTGTAAGAGGGTTCCCTTTTCTCCACACCCTCTCCAGCATTTATTGTTTGTAGACCTTTTGCTTATGGCCATTCTCACTGGTGTGAGGTGGTTCCTCATTGTAGTTTTGATTTACCTTTCTCTAATAGTTAGCGATTTGAGCATCTTTTCATGTGCCTGTTGGCCATCTCTATGTCTTCTTGGGAGAAATGTCTATTTAGATCTTCTGCAATTTTTTTCATTGAGTTTTTCTTTTTATATTGAGCTGTGTGAGCTGTTTGTATATTTTAGAGTTTAATCCCTCATGGGTTACATCGTTTGCAAATATTTTCTCCCATTCTGTAGGCTCTTTTCGTTTTGTTTATGGTTTCCTTTGCTGTGCAAAAGATTTTCAGTTTAACTAAGTCCCATTTGTTTACTTTTGTTTCTATTTTCATTGCTCTAGGAGGTGGTTCCAAAAAGATTTTGCTACAATTTATGTCAAAGTGTCTTCTGCCTATGTTTTCCTCTGGGAGTTTTATAGTATCCATTCTTACATTTAGGTCTTTAACTCATTTTAAGATTATTTTTGCGTATGATGTTAAAGAATGTTCAATTTCATTCTTTTACATGTAGCTGTCCAGTTTTCCCAGCACCACTTATTGAAGAGGCTGTCTTTTCTCTACTGCATATTCTTGCCTTTGTTGTCATAGATGAATTGACCATAGGTGGTTGGGTCTACTTCGGGGCTCTCTTTCCTGTTCCATTGATCTATATTTCTGTTTTGTGCCAGTACCATGTTGTTTTCATGACTGTAACTTTGTAGTATGGTCTGAAGTCAGGAAGTCTGTTACCTCCAGCTCCGTTTTTCTTTCTTAAAGTTGGTGTGGCTAATAGGGGTCTTTGTGTTTTCATACAAATTAAAAATTTTTTTGTTCTAGTTCTGTGAAAAATGCCATTGGTCATTTGATAGGGATTGCGTCGAATCTGTGGATTGTCTTGGGTTATATGATCATTTTAACAATATTGATTCTTCCAGTCCAAGAACATGGTATATCATTCCAACTGTTTGTGTCATGTTTAATTTCTTTAATCAGCATCTTATGGTGTTCAGAGTACAGTTCTTTTGTCTCCTTAGGTAAGTTTGTTCTTAGGTATTTTATTTCTTTTGATGTGATGGTAAATAGGATTGTTTCCTTAATTTTTCTTTCTGATCTTTTGTTGGCTTTAAGTGGGCTTTAACGCTTCTGTTCCCCCCTATACTCCTGGTCCAACCACACACCTGGGGGGGCCTTCAGGCAGATTTTTTTAAAGCTATTTGAATGTATATTCAAGGGCAGCAACAAATCTCTCATCCTTGGATTTAATACATCTTTTTATTGCATTATAGATGAATTTACTTTACAAGATAGTTACTTAACCTTTGCTGTGATAGATTCACCAGTTCTTTTATAATAAGTTTGGTTCAGCTCAGCATCTAAATTCTACAGAATTAGTCTTGCTCATTTCCATTTAGATGAGCGCCTGATTAAACTACAATGGCACTCTGACTTCTTAATATAAACCTTTACATTTTTTTATAGGAAAGTTTTACACAGTTTAACACAATAAAATTTGATGCCATTCAAGCACTATATATTTGTCTTAGTTTATGTTTTCATTTTGATGTGCTTGAGTTCTAAGGTTTGTGTAAGTGTATAAAGATTTCTAGTAACATTTTCCCCAGAATAGTATTTTAATTTTTATAAGGAACTTGAAAATTGATAGTTAGTATATGAGGAGAAACATGTGAAGAATAAAGAGGTGAATAAAGATGAAAAATTAAAAATTGAGGAGAATAATGAGGATGTGAACTAAAACATTGGCTGCATTGTCTTCTATGAATAATTTTCCAGACTTTACTGAGTATATCCATGTTTTCTCATACTTCTCAAACATTGTAAGGGATTTCTTTCTTTTAAATCTCTCAGTAATTATTCTTGTTATCCTCTACTAGTGACTTATGAAAGAAATTTCTCCTGCCGTTACTTGATTTTCTCTGTTTCATTAATCTCTTCCTGTGTATTGGATCATCACATCAACATTCAAATATGCTCTAGAATCTCTTACCTCAAATAGGAAAAAAAAAAAAAAAAAAAGACACTAAAAATATTAGTTAGATCTCTGAAATAAATGTCTGGTCCAGAAAATAACTTAATGATATGAATTCTGGCACAGACATCACCTTCTTAAGTCCAGGGAAATGTCTTTCTTTGATTTTTTTCCTCCTCTAACACATTACTGTGCATTGTCTTATTGGAACAAGCTACTAAATCTCTCCAACCCTTCAGCGTGTCATTGAATTCATATTCTGCAACTTCCTGTCCCAATAATGTTAATCTCACCATTTCTTTTATCCCTTGTTTGATTATATAGAAAGTAAAGATAATATCTGTAGCAGACATAAGTGGTTGCCTACCTCACTTTCAATCTCCCTACTTGGTTATTTTGTTCATGTTTTTAATTCTCTCCCATAGGACTCACTGTTAAATCCTACGTACTCGAAGCTGATCATTAAAATCTTATTCTCTTTGCCAGTGATAGATCTAGGGATGATTATGAAACTTTGATCCTACCCTAAAGATAAAAAATATATTTTAATCATGGTTAAATTTGTATTCATCTTCATTTACATTTGGAGAAGTCTGCTGGAAAGAGTCTGGGGAAAGTTTCCCCTTTAAAAAAGAAAACTCACACAAGAAGAGTTACCCACATTTTCTACTACACGTTCTCATGTTTACACACAGAGTCATAACCATTTTACTCTCATGAAGGGAGGAAGGCTGAGAACAAAGGTGCTGAGGAGGGCAGGTCAGAAAATAACGAAAAAAGCTGGGTTCTTGATGACATCATTCAGCCACTGAATTAAACAACCCTGGGGGTGCCTGACCTTTAGAGTCTTTGCTATATGAGGTAATCAATTTTTCGTACTGAATTGGGATTTTCTATTTTCTTCAGGCAAAAGAATCTTATATAGTGTAGTACTTACCCACAAGTCTGGTGAGATGATTTAATAAGTTAATTCACATATACCACATAGCAGAGAGCTTGGGACATAAAATACTTAAAAATGGAAATTATTACAATTGAATGTTCCCGTCTTCCTCTCCTTCTTCTCCTTCTTCTTCTCATAGTGTTAGTATTAGTAATAATTAGTACTGTTTTATTTTACGATTTCATGTGGTCTAAGTAAATTTAATTTCCCCAATAGCAGTACCATGCATCTTTATGAAAGAAAACAAGAAACAATATCAAGCAATTAGATAAACACATAACATTTTCTGTAGTTTAAGAATCATCTTTTGGCTTACAAGATTTTCAAATGTAGGGGATTTTAAATGCCTACTCCGTTCTTCATTACCTGCTGAGTTATCCATGACCTAAATATATGCCTCATCCTTATATTTTTACCGTTAGACTCATATGCCTCCTTCAGGGGTGATGCATTCTACTCAATAATGACAGATAATGATATAAAATTTAAGCAAATAGTAATGTTATAAATGGACCTTAATCATTTCAAATCTTATGTTTCTCACTCAGAAAGGACCAAGCTTTCCAAAATAGTAGTGGACCAGATGGAAGAAATGTAATATTCAAAGGCAAATCTATATATGTTACTTCAGATATATCAAGTAAAGGTAAAAATGGATATTTGTTTCTAAAGAGAGATAGAACACCTTGCTAATTTTCATGTAAGTACTTAGTCTTAATGAATTTCACTTAAATCATAAGTAATTTTTAAATAGATCTTTATTGGAGTATAATTGCTTCACAATACTGTGTTAGTTTCTGCTGTACAACAAAGTGAATCAGCCATATGCATACATATATCCCCATATCCCTCTTGAGCCTCCCTCCCATCCTCCCTATCCCACCCCCTCTAGGTCATCGCAAAGCACCGAGCTGATCTCCCTGTGCTGTGCTGCTTCTTCCCACTAGCTAACTGTTTTACATTTGGTAGCGTATGTATGTCAATGCTACTCTCAGTTCGCCCCAGCTTTCCCTTCCCACCCAATATCCTCAAGTCCATTCTCTATGTCTACATCTTTATTCCTGCCCTGCCACTAGGTTCATCAGTACCTTTTTTTTTTTTTTTTAGATTGCATATATGGAATCTATTCCATATATGCGTTAGCATACGTATTTGTTTTTCTTTTCCTGACTTACTTCATTCTGTGTGACAGACTCTAGGTCCATCCACCTCACTACAAATAACTCAGTTTCGTTTCTTTTTATGACTGAGTAATATTCCATTGTATATAGGTGCCACATCTTCTTTATCCATCTAGGTTAGTTCTATGTCCTGGTTATTGTAAATAGTGCTGCAGTGAACACTGTGGTACATGTCTCTTTTTTGAATTATGCTTTTCTCAGGGTATATGCCCAGTAGTGGGATTGCTGGGTCATATGGTAGTTCTATTTTTAGTTTTTTAAGGAACCTCCACACTGTTCTCCATAGTTGTATCAACTTACATTCCCACCAACAGTGCAGGAGGGTTCACTTTTCACCACACCCTTTCCAGCATTTATTGTTTCTAGATTTTTTGATAATGGCCATTCTGACCGGTGTGAGGTATCACCTCACTGTAGTTTTGACTTGCATTTCTCTAATAATTAGTGATGTTGAGCATCTTTTTGTGTGCCTCTTGGCCATCTGTATGTCTTCTGGGACCTAATTAAACTTCAAAGCTTTTGCACAGCAAAGGAAACCATAAATAAGATGAAAAGACAACCCTCAGAATGGGAAAAAATATTTGCCAATGAAACAATAGGTAAAGGATCAATCTCCTAAATATACAAACAGCTCGTGCAGCTCAATATCAAAGAAAACAAACAATCCAATTAAAAAATGGGCGGAAGACGTAAATAGACATTTCACCAAAGACATAAGTAAGTTTTTGATTGACTTGAATGCCAGCTTTATATTCAGAGTGGTCAAGTTCAAATAATTTTTGGGAGAACTGAGCACACATGCAACAAAATGTGAGGACATTAATCGAAATTTAAGGACTATAAACTTTCCAAATAACTCTAACATAAAATCAGTGAAAAAATTTAAGCAATATATAATAGTGACATAACTGTTGCTTCAGTCTTCTTGTAAATTAAATATAACTAACACCGATAAGTAAATTTTCTTATATGGGTTTAATAAAAAATGGTTCTTGAAAATTAAAAAAGAGAAAAATTAAGTACATAATTACATTGGAGTCAAAGTACATTTTATTGTTGTTGTTGTGATAACAGTTGCTAATTTTCAACAATACAGGAATTGTTGCCTAACTATAGTTTTCTTTGTTCCAAATAGATTTTTCAAAGTAAAAATATGACATAAATTTTGCCCATAAGATGATTAGACAAAACTGGCATTGGGATGGAAAATCATGTGTTTCAAGACCCTTCACACCAAGAGATATTTAGGCATTATTACTTAGATTAATTGAGCTTTTATTAAAGCTAATTTTCTAGTATTCACACTTCAAAATACAGATGGAAATAAAATATATAGTTCTCAATTTGGCAGGAGTGTACTATACAATTTATAATAAAGTTGATTTATATTAATTGCTAGAAAATTTATGGGAAACAGATTTATTTTAATGGAGTCATTTATTGTCCTAATTTGTTTTATTGATATTAGGATCCGGACATCTTGCTGTTTTAAAAAGATACTCAAGCACAGGGAGATCAGCTCCGTGCTTTGTGACCACCTAGAGGGGTGGGATAGGGACGGGGGAAGGGAGAGGCAAGAGGGAGGGCATCTGGGGCTATATGTATATGTATAGCTGATTCACTTTGATATACAGCAGAAACTAACACAACACTGTAAAGGAATTATACTCCAATAAAGATGTTAAAAAAAAAAAAAGTTAACAAACAGCAAATTAAAAATGGATGATTTTTTTAATCCATTTACAATTAATTAAATAGTACATTTTGTTTTCTTTTCTTTTTTCTCCTTACGATTGTTGTTTTTCATTGTCGCCCCTATGTCCTTATGCTAATAAATAAAGTTGGTTTCTGCTAAATACAGTATTGAAAATCAAGAAGGAAATACACTATTCTCTTATTCTCCTTTAATTTGAAAATATGTGTATTGGCACCACTATATTGCTTTCAGTTAACGTTAATTTGTGTGTACTTTACAGTTTTTATCAGTCTTGCTAAGGGTTTCTCTTAGTTTCCTGTTGCTGCTGTAACAAATTAACACAATCTTAGTGACTTTCAAACACCACAAATTTATTATTTTACAGTTCTGGAGATCACAGTTCAAAATAGGTCTAACTAAGCTAAAGTTAAAATGTTTACAGGACCCCATTCCTTCTGCACATTCTGGGAATCCATTTTCTTGCCTTTCTCAGCTTCTAGAGGCTCTCCCCAATCCTCGGCTACTGGCCCCCTTCCATACTTACAGCCTGAAATGAAATCATTCTCACTTTGCTTCCACTGTCACATCTCCTTTTCTGACTCCGACACTTCTGCTTCCCTCGTCTACTCTTTTTCAAAATAAGGACCTTTGTGATTACACTGGCTCACCAGGGTAATTCAGGAAACGCTATGGAGATCCTAACTTAACTGCATCTGCAATGCCTCTTTGCCATGTAAGGGAACATATTCCCAGGTTCTGGGAAATAACACTTGTACAACTTGGGAGGGGGTGTTATTCTACTACTACAGAGTTTATCAATTTTATTAAACTTTCAAAGATTAAAGCTTATGGCTTTGTTATTCTTCCCTATTTTATATCTTTGATCTTTGTTCTCATCATTCTACTTTTTATCCTTCTTCTTCCTCTGGGTTTTAAATTTTCCTTTTTCCTTTTTAGAATCTTGAGATGGAGGCCTAGCTTATTGATTTTTTAAACTTTCATATTTAAATGATAAAGTATATCCAAAGACTGTTTTGCCTCAATCATATAAGTTTTGATAAGGTAAATTTCTATTTCCATACTGTCAGTAATATATTTTAAATTCCCATTGCATTTTTTTAATCAAGTGTTAATTTAGACACGTACTGCTGATTCTCAAACACATAAGATTATCTCATCATTCTTCGCGAAAACATTTATTCATTTATGTATGTTCACAGAACATATGATCCTTTGTGACTTATTGAGACTTGATTTATAGCCCCAAAGACTATGTATTTTAGCTGCCAGTTGTAGTATTCTATAAATTTCTGTTAGGTAAGTTAGATAATAATATAGTTTAAAACTTTTATATCTAGAACAGATATAGCAGAGGAGAAGGGGTTGAGAGGTGGGCAAAATGGGTAAAAGGGATCGACTCTGTGGTGATGGATGATAACTACACGTTTGATGATGATCACGTTGTGTATTGAATTACAGTGTTGCACACCGGAAACTTTCATAATGGTATGCATCAATTTTACTTCAATAAAAAATAAAGCTTTTATAGCATTACTGATTTTTTTTTGTTTTTAATTATGAGAAAATCCTATTTGAAATAGCTGTGGTTCATTGTATATTTTTCTATAAGTCCTGTTAATTCTGTCAATGTTTTAAATGTATGTTGCTTTGTGTTATTACTGGTTATTTTCTAAATTCAGCTTTTTAATCTTTAACTTTTCAAAGTGACTTAAATTATGCCAATTAGCCATTATTGTAAGTAAAATACCATGTATTGTTGTTTTGTCCTTTGTACTTCGGTTGTCACTCATTCTCCTTCTATTATGTGTTATGTATCCACAGTGTAGTTTTTTCTTTAAAGAGTTAGTAACTATTTAATATATTTTATAAATATTATTTTATAGTTAAATTCACAATTTCCCTTTCCGGTGATCTTCATTTCTTCCTGCAGATACGTACATCAGTAAATTTGTGCTCATTTTTGTTTGTTTTGGTTTGGTTTGGTTTGGTTTTCTTCGTCTTATCTGAAGAGCTATCAACAGTATTCCTTGCAGTCTGGTTCAGCCAGCAACAAATTCTGCCTGTTCTTGTTTATTTGAAAATTTCATTATTTAACCTTAATTTTGGAACAAAATTATTAGTAGATATAAAATTTGGGGGTTACACATTTTTCCTATAATTTCATTAAATATATGATTTTATTATCTCTGGCTTCACTTGTTTCTGATGATGTTAGCTCTCATTCTTCTTATTGTTGTGCCAGAATATAATGTATTATAATGTATTTTCTGGTTAAATATTATTTTCATTTATGATGTTTGACTATGATGTGACTTTCTTTGAATGTATTCTATTTGTGTCTTGCAGAATTTTTTAAAAATAAGTTTTTGTTTTTAGAAAAAATTTTAGATTTATAGAAAAATTGAAAGGGTAATACAGACAGTTCCCATATACCCAGCCCCGAGTTACATTCTGCACCCATCCTGGATTCCCCTGACCTCTTAAATGATTTTTTAAAATTTGTTTATATTAATATTTACTATTTGAGCTGTAAAGCTCTATGGAATTTTACAAATGCTTAGTGTCATGTATCTGCAATGAAAGTATACAGCATTGTTTTGAAACTCTGAACATATTCCCTGTGTTTCCTCATCATTTCTAGCCCCTCTTTAATCTACTGGCCATTACTGATTTACCATGCCTATAGGTTCTGTCATTTCCAGATGTCATATAAGTGGAATAATTCAGTATGTAGACTTTTGCTACTGGCTTCTTTCATTTTACCCTATACATTTAATATTCATCCATATACTTTCATGGCATTTTAGTTCATTTATTTTTCTTCATTGAATAATATTGCACTGTTTGAATGTACCACACTTTGTTTATCCATTCATCTATTTCTCTCTTGATTGTCTTTGTCCCTTGTGAAATACCAGTTGACTGCATTTCTGTGCATCTACTTCTGGGCTGTTTATATGGTTTAATTGATCTATGTGTCTATTCTTGAGCCAATATCATGCTCTCTTGATTACTGTAGCTTTATAGTAATTCTTGAAATCAGGAATTGTTAGCACTACAGCTATGCTGTTAATCTTCTATTATTGTTTTGGCTATTTTAGGTCTTTCTCCTTTCCACATTAACTTGATATTAGTTTGTCAATATCAAGAAAATAGCTCACTGGAATTTTGATGGGAATTGCATGGAATATATAGATACAGTTAAGAAGAATAAACATCTTAATAATATTGATTTTTCCAGGCAGTATACACAGAATAACTCTTGATTTATTTAATCTTTGGTTTCTTTTATCAGCATTTTATAGTTTTGCACATATAGTTCCTATACATATTTTGTTAGATTTATATTTAAGTACTTCATTTTTATGGTACAATATACATGGTATGTTTTTTTTGTTTTTAATATTAACTAGAAATTTATTTTATTTATTTATTTTATTTATTTTTGGCTGTGGTGGGTTTTTGTTTCTGTGCGAGGGCTTTCTCTAGTTGCGGCAAGCGGGGGCCACTCTTCATCGCGGTGCGCGGGCCTCTCACTATCGCGGCCTCTCTTGTTGCAGGGCACAGGCTCCAGACGCGCAGGCTCAGTAGTTGTGGCTCACGGGCCCAGTTGCTCCGCGGCACATGGGATCTTCCCAGACCAGGGCTCGGACCCGTGTCCCCTGCATTGGCAGGCAGATTCTCAACCACTGCACCACCAGGGAAGCCCAACATGGTATGTTTTAATTTCAAATTTCATTGACTTATTAAATGTATGTGTGTTTATATTTATATGTACGGTATATATACAAAATACATATATATGTATGTATAGCATATACACAAAAATATATACTAAACCATGAATCCTGTGACCTTGTTATAGTCCTTTATTATTTCCATAATTTTCCAAAATTATATTTTTCTGCAGAGACAGTCATGTCATCTGCAAGTACAGACAGCTTTATTTAATCCTTTCCAAGCCAAATACTTTCTCTTTTTTTTTTTCTTGTTTTAATGTACTAGCTAAAAATCTCAGTAAAACGGAGAGTAGGAAGAGTAAAAGAGAATATCTTTCCTTTTTTCTGGATTTTAGTGAGAAAGTTTTCAACTTCTTAACATGATATGTAAATATTTTTATTTCACGTAACGCTTGTGTCTGGTTTTGGTATTATGGTAATGCTGACCTCATAGAATGAGTTTCCTCAGCTTCTATTTTCTGGAAGAGATTGTGGTAATTGGCACCATTTCTTTTGATTTGGTAAAATTCACCGGTGACTATCTGAACTGAAGGTTTGTTTTTTGGAAGGTTTTTGATTATTGATACAATTTTTTTTTAATAGATATGGGCCTGATCAGATTACCTGTCTCTCCTTGTGTAAGTTTTAAGCATTTGTGTCTGTGAAGAAATCATTCTGTTTCATCTAAATTATAGAGTTCTGCTTGTTGTTCTTTACTGCCTTTTTAACATTCATGAAACAGGTCAGGATGACCTCTCTTTAATTTCTGATATTGGTAATTATTTTTTCTTTTCTTTTCTTTTTCTGTTAACCTGGCTAGAGGTTTATCAGTTTTGCTGGTCTTTTCAAAGAAGTTTTTGGTTTCATTGATTTTCTCTACTAAAGTTTTCAGTTTCAATAACTTATGCCCACGTATGTATTATTTCTTTTTACTTTCTGCTTACACTAATATTAAATTGTTCTTCATTCTCTGGTTTCCTGAGGTGGAGCTCAGATTCCTGATTATAGATCTTTCTTCTTTCTGAATATATGCACTTAATTTTCCTCTCAGCACTGCTTTCTCTGTATCTACAATTTTTTTTAAATTTTTATTTCTATATAATTGCTTTTTAAAATTCCTCTTGAGACTTTTCTCTGTGATCCACATGAGCTTGAGAAAAATGTATATTTTATTGTTGTTGAGTGGAGTATTCTATAAATGCCAATTATATTAGTTTGATTGCTATTACTGTCCAGGTCAAGTCTATCCTTACTGATTCTGTACCTACTTGATCTATCAGTTTTTGCTTCACATATATTGAAAGCTTGATGTCAGATTCCACAACTTTAGGAGTTTTATGTCTTTTTGGAGAATTGATACTTTTATTAATACGTAATGTCCCACCTTTTCCTTGGTATTTTTAATTAAAAAAAAATTTTTTTTAACATCTTTATTGAAGTATAATTGCTCTGCAATGTCGTGTTAGTTTCTGCTGTATAACAAAGTGAATCAGCTATATGTATACATTTATCCCCGTATCTCCTCCCTCTTGCATCTCCCTCCCACCCTCCCTATCCCACCCCTCTAGGTGGTCACAAAGCACCGAGCTGATCTCCCTGTGCTATGCGGCTGCTTCCCACCAGCTATCTATTTTACATTTGGTAGTGTATATATGTCAATGACACTGTCTCACTTCGTCTCAGCTTACCCCCACTGGAATGGTTTTGACCCAGAAAGAATGTCACCAATAAACAGTCTCAGTATGAAACAAGATAGAGAACAACCCCTCAGGGAGCTCACTGTAAGGCTGGAGGCAAGGCCCCTCCTACACTTTTCTTCACTCCCACATGGAGCAAAAGACTCAGTTATGTGTTTATTCCAAATCTTGTAAAGCAGCACTGGCTGTAGGGGCTAACCCTGCCCTTTGTTTCCAGGTGTCCCAAGCTGATTCTTAAATCAGCTTTGTTGAAATTAATCTGCCTACTCCAAAATTTTTAGTTTAGTATTAACTTAATATGCCTTTCTTATTCCCTTTACATTTTTTGAATTATTGGAATTTATTTTTAGAATAGTTTTGAGCTTGCAGAAAAATTGAGCAGCATGTTCAGAGTTCCCATATACTCCCCCTCCCACTCCTTCCCTTGCCCTCATTATTAACATCTTGCCTTGGTATGGTAAGCATGTTAGAATTGAACCTACATTGATACATTGTTATAAAATAAAGTCAGTTATTTTAAGGGCTCACATTCTTTGTGATCTACAGTTCTGTGGGTTTTGTCAAAGGCATGATGTTATGTACCCACCATTACCACCACATCATGTGGAATAGTTTTACTGCCCTAAAAGTCCTGTCTGCTCTAGCTGTTCATCCTTCCCTCCTCCCCTCCCCAATCCCTGGCAGATTGTTCTTTTTTTCACTGTGAATATGATAAATTCCAGATTTTCTCCAAATATGTTATGGCAGATTATACTCCAACACATGGAAGGGAAGTATTATCACAGTAGTTTTTTTTCAAATATAATCAAACTGGGTTTATGCCTCTCCTACAAAGATTGATAATAATAAAGTATATTGTCTCTAACACACTTGTTCACCTGAGTTTGGATTATGTAAGAACTACTGAAATAGGCCACCAATCTTCCAACTCTTGTGCTAGAAAGAGCCTCTTTTTTTTTTTTTTTTGTCTAAACCATACTAGCCTCTGATGAATTCAGCCAATTAAAGGAACTAAAGGTTTCTTTTCTCATTGTTCCTATGATCTGTATACTCTGTGTGCCTACAAGATGCCAGTATTAAGAGTTCATTCCTTGCATATTCTCTGTCCATCACCACTGCCCTATGCTATGAGGAAGTGCTTCTTCTCCACCCCTCACTTGGGTTACAGAAGGATTAGTCTGTATAACCACTTACTCTAGGCTAAGTGAGGTCTCTGAGTGCCTCATAAGGCCTCTTTAGCCATAGTTCTTGATGCTCTGGACTTATTGGCATGTTCATAGGAGTTTTTGTGGAAATGTAGTTACCTGGAAGTGCTGAGGTGTTTGTTCGCTTGTTTGAAACTTGAGTAACGTAAACACCTTGTTCTTCTGCTTAATCCCCAAGGATTGACATGGGGATGGTTCAGTTTCTCCTTTTAGTATATTCAGTAGACTAACGCAGCAATGTGCTGTGTTCTCCTTCAATAGTCCTTGTTGCTCCCATTTACTACCCACATGGTAAGAAAACTGTCCTACGTGTTTATCTCAAACTTACATGGAGAAATTTGAGAAGAGTCAATTAGTAGAACCATCCATAATGTCAACTACTAGTAAGGGTCTATAGAGGCAAACATAGATACATATATCCATATCTGTCTATCTATCTATCTATCTATCTATCTATATCTCCTCTGGAAATTTTTTTCCGTGATACATTAGTTGGTGGGAACGAATTTTTCATAGAATATGTAAAGGCCATTCTGTGTGTACATGTTTGTATATATTTCATAATTTTCCATGTATATGTAGATAGAAATCTACACACCAAAGTTCTACTTCATTTATGTAATTATTAAGGTTATTTTTATGATGAAATGTGAAGATTTCAAAGAATTTTTATCTCCTAATTTTCTCCCAAATATTAATTTAATTATATAGGGGAACATGTAATCTAAATTACTAAATAGTTATATCAATATTGATGCTAATTTTCAACGCTTTTTTTATCAAGTGTATATATTAATAAGATGTGTGAAATTTTTTAATTCTAGTAATAGCTTTAGGTATAGATTTTTTTTTTTTGATTTGTATGTGTGTGGTGTGTTTTATTATATATTAGTCTCTTAAATCAAATAGAAAACAAAAAGTGGAGCTACAAACCAAAGTTACAACAGTATTAGCTTTTCTCATCGCCCGTCTATCTACTTTTGCCAGAGGTCTTTATTTCTTCATAAGGCTTTGAGCTACTGCGCAGGGTCCTTGACTCCAACCTGAAGAACTCCCTGTGGCAGGCGGGTCTGGTGGTTAAGAACTCTCTCAACTCTTGATTAACTGGGAATGTCTTGATTTCTCCCTCATTTTCGAAGGAAAGTTTTGCTAGATATAGGATTCTTGGTTGACGGTTTCTTTCCTTCAGCACTTGAAGTACATTGAGCCATGCCATCTGGCCTCCGAGGCTCCTGATGAGAAATCTGCTCATGACCTTCCTGGCAAATCTTCTCTCAGCTTCATAGAACTTTCATAATGTACCTTATCGTGTCTTATGCAGCAGAACATTTTGTATAGTATCGTGAAGTCAGTTAAGTTGTAACATTATTTTGAGACCAGAATTTAAGGAAAAGGAATTGAATATTTCAAGTGTAGACATTATGAGGTCTTTAAAGTTATTACAGATTTTCAAACTAGAAATAAAAAGGCCGCTGAAGTATCCTACAGATTTTAATTTATAACAAAGTGAATACCAATATCTAATAACACACGTAAAGAAAAATTTCTTTGGGATCCTTTTTCCTAAGTGTAAAGGGGCCTTGAACTCAAGAAGTGAGAGAACCCCTGTGGTTTACCCCCAGCTGTGATGCGTCCATTTCTTGCTCTGACCTCAGAGTGCACCACTGTGATGTACTTCACAGAGCCCTGTAAAAGGGGCAGCTGGGCCCAGGTTTTTGGTCCTTAGAGCCCAGGAAGCTGCTTTTGGTGACCTGACGGCCTTGGACCTACAGTTAGCTTGTTTTTTCCTTGTTTCTGCCATTTTGTTGATTTATTTTTCTCTTTTCTCTACTCTTTTTTATTTTTCTCATTTTTCTTTCTTCTTTGCCTTCTTCTCATTTTTCTCTCTTTATCATTTCTTTTAGTTTTAAATTTTTTCTTCTCAATTTTTTGGTGTTTCTTTTCCATTTCTTCTGCTTTCTTTTCTTCCTTTGTTCTTTTTCTCATTTGTATCTTAATTTTAGTTAGTATTGCTAGATTAGTACAGTTAGCATAGTCAGTACTGTTGGTATAGTTAGCATAGCTGGTGTAGTTAATACTTGATTAGCATAGTTAGTGTAGTTAGTGCTAGTTAGCGCTGTTGGTACAGTTAGCGTAGTTAGCGTTGTTAGTAGAGACAGCACACTTAGCACTGTTAGTACAGGTAGCATTGTTAGTTAGCGTAGTTAGCGTTGCTAGGTAGTGCTGTCAGTCAGTGTAGTTAGCAGGTCACCATGATGCAGGGCCTCACAGCCAACTCTGCTGACAAGGAGGCTCATATTGATGGCTTTGAGATCCTCCGCACCATTGGTGAAGGCACCTTCGGTAAAGTGAAGTTGGCGCGGCACATTCTGACCGGGACACACGTGGCTCTCAAGGTGATTAAGAAAAGGCGTCAGAGCGTCGCAAGTGTCCAGGCACTCTTCCGGGAAGTGTGCGGTATGAAGATCCTGAATCACCCCAATATTGTAAAACTAATGGGGGCGATTAACACAGAGGAGGCATTTATTCTGGTGATGGAGTACCTCAGTGGGGGGGACATGTACCACTATTTGAAGATCCATGGCCGTATGACAGAGGTGGAGGCCCGAGGCCCGTTCCAGCAGCTGCTCTCCGCCCTGCAGCACTGCCACCAGAGGGGCATCGTGCATCGGGACCTGAAGCCACTGAACCTCCTCTTTGATTCCAACATGAATATCAAACTTACAGACTTTGGCCTCAGCAACAAGTGTGATGACTCTGGACAAATGGACACAATCTGCGGCACACCCCCTTACTCTGCCCCAGAAATCTTCCTGGGGCAGAGCTACAGCGGCCCTGCGGTGGACGTGTGGAGCCTGGGAGTAGTGCTCTACACCATGGTAACTGGGTGCCAGCCCTTTGGGGGAAAAGACTACCAGGAGCTGCGGAAGCAAGTCCTACAAGGGAAATACCACATCCCACCTTATCTGTCTTTGGAGATAAGGGATCTATTACAAAAAATGATTGCCCTCAACCCCAGTGACAGAGGCACCTTACCTGACCTCATGAGGCATGCTTGGTTAAACATGGGCCAGAAGGAGCCACTCCAGCCACCCTGTGAAGAGGACCTGAAGGTGACAACGGTGACGACTCCGGGCTTGACTTGCAACCAGATCCAGGATGCTGGAACAGGCAGTGTGAGCTCCAAGAAACCCCAGGTAGGGGCCTCCATCGTAACTGTGAGGCCCTTGTGTCGCGGGGACCTCAGCGGCAGTGAACTTGAGCCTTCTCCAAGCCCTGTGGTGTCCCCCCTGAAAAGCAGGTGGCTCTACCAGGGAGAAAACGTGCAGCTGCAGGAAGACCAGCAGGCGGGGCAGAAGACCGGTGAGTCTGCCTGTCCCCCACCCAGCCTGGAGTCGAGGACTGCCACCCCCAGCCCAGCGCCCCAGTGTGGCACTGGGACATCCCCCTCCACCAGCAGCAGGATTGGAGCCCCAGAGGGAACCAGCTGCCCCCCGGGTGTGTCCAACACTGGAGGGTCCTCCCACACTGGGCAGCCTGAGAGTGTGTCCTCATCCACTCCCTCTGGCCACAGCCAGAAAAAGCAAGGGGTGGCTAGGAGAATCTGGAACTTTGTTTTGAAACATCTTTGTTGCAAGCTGCCCAGCAAGAGGCGTCATAATAAAGTGAGCCCATGTGAACCCCATGCATGACCGAGGCAGGAAGGTCAGGCCGCCGCGCTCCCTGGGGCCCGGTCCAGTGGAAGATGAGTGTGTTCTCTGCGCGGCCTTCAGAAGCATCGTATCCAAGACCCTGGCCAGCTCAGAGGATGGTCCGGAGCAGCCCGGGCGACCGAAAGCGAGGCCACCGTGGCTGCAGGTCTGCCCCTCAACCCCCACCTGGGTGAAACTTCAGAGACTGGACTGTCATTCCCGGGTCACGTCTCCCCTCCCCCACTCTTCTGTCTTCCGTGTTGGTGGGGGAGGGGGATAGTTCTTGTTCCAGGAACTCCTTGGTTCTTCCAATTCTAGTTAATAAACTTGATGCTCGGGCTTCCCTGGTGGCGCAGTGGTTGAGAATCTGCCCGCCAATGCAGGGGACACGGGTTCGAGCCCTGGCCTGGGAAGATCCCATGTGCCGCGGAGCAGCTGGGCCCGTGAACCACAATTACTGAGCCTGTGCGTCTGGAGCCTGTGCTCCGCAACAAGAGAGGCCGCGACAGTGAGAGGCCCGCGCACCGCGATGAAGAGTGGCCCCCGCTCGCCACAACTAGAGAAAGCCCTAGCACAGAAACTAAGACCCAACACAGCCATAAATAAATAAATAAATAAATAAACAAATACTTTTTAAAAAAACCAAAAAACCTTGATGCCTCAGAAAGATGTATCACACCCTGCTTTGCGTCATCCCTGCACAGAATTGGGGCTGTGCATTTTCCAGGTAGACAAGTGTGTAGCCATGTAGCACTTGGAGTTAATCAGAACAACTGGTTCCCTGGTTCAATAAGCCCTTGAACACACGGGTGACTGGAGCAGGGGCTTCTTCCCAGAGGCCTCTCTCTGGGGGCACATGCTCTCGGAGGCATCACCTGCACAGTTCCATTGGCTCTCGCGTGCTTACAGGTCACTTGCGGACTGCGGAATCCTTCACCGCAAGGCACAGAGCACTCTGACCACGTGCCCGTGAACCACCTCGAGGGGCAGTCCCAGATGTTACAGGGCTGGAACCCAGCCAGCGGCTTCTGGAGGTGCTCACAGAAGGCCTCACTCACTTCCTGCCCGTTGGCCATTACACACTGGGGTCTCTGAACTCGGGCTCCCAAGTGGCCACAAGTGGCAGAACAATGTGTCCAGCTACCAAGCTCCCAGAATGTCTCCAGCAAGTGGAGGATGGATGTTGCCATCAGCTTTCCAAGAGCATTGGTGGCTGTACAGACGTAGGTTCCTTCACTTTCAAGGGAAACATTCTGCAACAACAGGGCTCCATTGAAAAGCAAGGAAATACTGTCACTCAGAGATCCTCCTTTCTTCAACCAAGTTACATTAGGTTGAGGGACACCTTTTACAAGACATTGGATGGTCACGTTTGCTCGCTGGGGTGCTTCCACGATGCCTCCAATCACGACGGAGAGATGGCTGTGCTCCGGTCTGGTGGTATTTCTTCCCATGGACAAGATAACAGGTGCCTCTGCATACAGCACAGAAGCACTTTCCACATCCGAACCGAGATGATCAGCGACAGAACATCCATATATTCCTTGTTCTTTCTTTGTAGGTTTCTGTATCTGTATTTCCCCCATTCCATCCACAATGACTCTTTATAGGTTGGGACAGTATCCAACTTCCCTTTTGTAACGTGTCTCTCCAAAGGCCGAGCTATTGCCACACGCTGCACTTTACAAGAATTAAGGTGCCGTTTGTAGGTAGTACCAAGATCAATCTCCCCCTACTTTGGTTGATATTCTTCTGGTGCATGGTGAGGCTGTTTGACTGTTTTATAAGGACGAGAATCCGACCCGCAGTTACAAATCTGACACAGACACCAGGTCCTCACGCTCCTGGCTCTCGGGGTCGGCTCCAGAGCTCCTCCGCACCCGCAGCTTTTGCAACTCCACCGCGCCGGCCTCAGTCGAGGCAACCGCCGGGGCACGGCTCAGGTATGGATATTAATTTCTACATGCAAGAAAATGCATGCTACACAATCGAATTAGAAGCTAAAAAAATTAAAGTAATAAAATTTAAAATAATCTCACAATATGAAAGGGATATTTATATTGAGTTAAGCTAAATTTTACTCACTAAAGTGTGCTACCAGACATCTTCAGTTCCTTTTAATTGGCCAAATTGATCAGAGGCTAGTATTATTAGCAATGATTTTGTAGAAAGATACCTTTAATTATTCCATAAATTACTACCATAAAGTAAATAAAGTGAATCAATTTAGAGCAATTTGCCTCCTTGTAAATAACCTTCAAGCCTGAGAGAAAGGAAATAAAAAAAAAAAATTCTTAAAATGGTCTGAATGTCCCTTGCCAAGTAGATAAAATCAAACCACACCATTTAACAATATAACAGTTCATTTATTTAGCAAGAATTTTTCTGGCCAACTGAAATCCAAGAGCATTACAATGTTTTTGATGCTCTGTGACAGTGATAGGAGATGAATTATTTAACAGAAGATTTAGATGACAATGAGGTTGTAAGAGAAAGAACTGAACATAGTAATTCTAAAAGCAAAGCAAGTAAAACTTTTTGGCTATAGTTTCTTGTAGCTTAGAACATAAGATATACATATTTTCTTTCTTAATAATGACATTTACATAGGAAAATTTCTGTTAGTGTATGAAAAAGTTGCTTACCCCTTTTTTGAACAGTATTTTTGGATATGTGTTTCCTAATAAATTTCTGAATTATAATACCAATTTCATTTAAATTTTGAGAGTACAATTTTTCAGATTTAAAATTGTGAATGGTTGGATATGCTGATAATATATTATGCTCTGTCCAAGAACCAGAAGAAAATATTAGAAGAGTGAAAGTAAAACTTGGAGTGGAAAGCGATGCCCTTGTGAAGATAAGCAGTTAAGGTGATAACTATGGATTGAGAAGACAGAAAGAAAAGGAAAAAAAATACCCTCTGGTGGTATCATTTGTATCTAATTAGTTAAGTAGAATCTTTGTATCTTTGTGACATGTGAATAGATTGCCAATTTATATTCAAATGTCAAGCAAGTATATTCTTTGTTTTCTGTTTGTTTTTTTTTAATTGAAGTATAGTTGACTTACAATATTATATTACTCTCAGGTGTACAACATAGTGATTCAATATTTGTAAAAATTATACACCACATAAAATTATTATAAAATATTGGCTATATTCCCTGTGCTGTGCATTACATCCTTGTAACATTTATATCTAGTAGTTTCTACCTCTTAATCCCCTTCACTTATCTTGACCCTCCCTCCACCCTTCTTCCCACTTTTAAACACTAATTTGTTCTCTGTATTTGTAAGTCTGTGTTTTGTCACATTCGATCCTTTGTTTTGTATTGCTTATGCTAAATGGAAATATTCATGATTAACAAATCCTTCCCATGTATTAATCATATTAAAAAGAAAATTTTTAAAGTTTATGCATAATTATAATATGATAAAATCAGCAGTCTAATTTTATAACATTGCTCTCTGAACTGTGAAAATAGTGTTTTGCTTATGGACATTAACAATTTACTATAAGGCAGTTCCACCAATAATCTTTCACCATGCTAAACATAGTGAATCTTTTCAGGAACTCTAACAGGCAATCTATTTAGAAATAACAATAGATACTGCTAATGCCAGGCTATTTAAAGAAGTAGACTGGTAGGCTATAATAGAATTCATATTTCTTCCTCTAAAAATATCTGAATTCTCCAACTTAAAAATAAGTTGATTTACTTTATTTTTTATAAGACAAAAAAGTTAATTTTTAAAATTGAAATATAATTGACATTTAACATTATATTAGTTCCAGGTGTACAACATAATGATTCAGTATATGTATATATTGAGTAATGATCAACACAATAAATCTAGTTAACAAAAATAAGTTGATTCATTGTAATGGAGAGATCATGATAATTTCAGTCTCATAGTATGAAGCCAAGGGACACTGGAAAAGTGTGATAGTACATACAATAACCTAGGATAATTAATTTGGATAAAATATAGGTACCAGTCCAATAATTCATTAGAATGTGATTGGTTGGGGCCATGAGCATCTTATCATATGCAGTGATAAATCAAATTAATAATAAAAATGGATAATACTTTGTAAGTCTTCTTGAATATCCACATGTGGACATGCTATTAGTCCCAATACATAAAGTGGCTCTCCTTCCCTCTCTCCCTGGAGTGAATTTGAATAGAAAAGAGAATTAAAACTATCTTAGAATCTTGCAGTGGAGTATAGTCCAAGTGGTATTGTTTAGCACCATAGAAATGCTAAGTGATATGGAAAGTGCTTTGGAAAGATCAGGCTTATGGATACCTGAGATACTGAGTGTCTCTCAGAAGTTGCAAATACTATGATTTTGGACAAGCTACATGCCACTGCAGCTACATACACTCTCTTAAGAAAAAAGGTGACCTTTCACTTGGTATTAGAGGAGAGAGCTGCAGATATTAAAAGATAACATATTTTTAGACCTAATATACCCATTATGCCATTGGTAATGTTGAGCTATTTATATCAATAAGTAATAAACAGCTCAACAGAACTTATAAAGTGAAAACAGCATACAGCAGAGGAAACCACTGGTGATAGCTCTTATATCCACAAGCAGTTCACACCAGTTCCGGGAAAAATGACAAAACTAGAAAGACCAATAGCTCTAATGGTGAATGGTATGAACCTTAGAACTGTCTCCCTTCTAAAGCAGAGCAAGCAGCCTAGTTGACTAATGGGAGTTCCAAATTAGGGTAAGCAAGCAATTTGGCATTATGCAATCATTCTCCCTATGGATGATAAAACATCAGTTGGGGCAAGAAGGGCAAGAAGACACAAAAGTCAGAATTAAGGCAATATATAAAGTAATGAAATAAGAATTGGATTCTATCTGGATACACATGAACTCTTGGGTCATGCTAACTCTTGACAGCATTGCTCCATGTTTAAGTGTATGGGCCAATGTTGATACCCTGGCCAGACCTGCTTAACAGGGCTGTAGATAACCCACAGCTGCTGTAATTCAAGCTAAAAATGTCTCAAATCTGCACTGTACTTTGGAGGAAGGCCCTTGCTTGAGGAAATCATCAAAAGTAGTTTAATGCTCTTGGATTTTAATAGGTCAAGAAAACTCTTGCAAAACAAATTAATTATTATAGGGGTTTGCCAATCCCTGCCTCAGATGATTGGGTTGTATCAATATCCCTTGTATTGTTAATACAATTGTAAAATTTCATGTGGAAATTTCAAGAAAGAATTAAAGTGGGTCATGTGGACAAAAGCTAGTTACTAGTATTGAACATGGCTGAAATGCTAAGACTGATGTCTTGTTCAACTGCTGGAGGTACCTACTTGAAATGAGCAGGCACAGATATGCTTAAGGTATGCAACATTGGGCAGGAAAAGGCTATATACCTCTATCGTCTGCCAAAGCTGCTAATGTCATGAAAGACTGTGTGAAATATCAACGGGAAAGATAGATTTGGGTAAGATTCTCTGAGAACAATTTCCTCCACTTAGCTGGGAGTTGCATTACACAAGACCCTAACCAAGAAATCCAAGTGGCTTAAAATGGATCTTGACTGCGATAGACAGGCAATCCATTTTGGATTCTGCCTACTTTTTAACTGAATCAACAGCATAGAATACTACTACGAGTGTGGAAAAAAGTATTTGGTATCGATTTGTTCTCCTCAGCTATATCTCCCAGTATATTATCAGAACAAGTAATACATTTCCCTGATTCCAACATTCTAAAATGTTCCATAAAGCATAATACCATATGGATGTATGCTATCCTTTGTGGCCTGCAAGGTGTTTGTTTGAGAACTGGGATAGAAAACTGACTATCTGTTAATAGAAATTAGAAAATAACATAGATAAAAAATGTTGGCTGGCTCAAATGGATAAATTTGTTCTTCATCTAAATCTGAGGGTGGAAAAGAGGACAGACTTGAAAAGGTTTGGGGGATGTAGTACTTCGAAGGAAGGCGTATAGCATCGTGGGATCACCCTACTATCTGTTTTTCCCAAGATACACATTATTCCATTTTCTTGGAATGGAGTGGGTCTAGGATAGCTTTTGTGCAACCTGGCAGTGTAAAGCACTGGTGATTAGAGCACTGTTTCAGTTTTTCTGAACTTGTCTGTGAATTGTCTAAAGTAAAATGAGCTGGAGAGTAATTTTATTTTATTGGCTAAACAAGGACCAAACGATGTTAAGTAATGACTACTAACTAGTCATAGAGATGGCCCCATCGTCCTTTATCTCCTTATTGACAAAAGGCAATATAAGAAGATGCAGCACATCCAATCCTGCTACCTGAACTAGGGATGGGCAGCATGGCTGAAATCATTTTGGTCACTGATTCTGGGTTGAGATAGGTTATAAGCTGAAAGTAGAAAAGGGGAGAATTCTGGCAGTTGATCATGAAGCACATAAATAAGAAGCATTGTAGACAAGGCCCTCACTTTTTTTTTTTTGCTCACAGTACTATCTTAGAGGGGAATTATATATTTTGTTGTTACTCTCAGATATGATGTCAAGACATAGCTGCTGGTGAGAAAGCGGTAAGCTTTGACTTCCTATAAGAAGAATAATTATATGTAAGCCACTTAGAATTTTTAAGGGCCCTGTATGTATAATTTAGAAAAAAGACATTAACCAGAATTATTTAATCATCAGTCTGCAAAATAGCTGTTTGATATTATTGATTGTGTTAAGTTTTTGGTTATGCTTATTATATCTATTCTTCCAAAGACTTGAAAGAATTCTCTACTTTTGAATCATGTTAGGCATTTTGATACAGTCAGTGGTTAGCTAATAAACTGAGTTGTTGTGAACCAGGATGACACATCATTAAGACAAATATCTGAGTATGAAGGCAGAAATATCTCTGCTGCCTTCCTGGTGTGGCAGCACCCTCTATTGCTACTTTAACTCCTCCAGATGAAAAAGAGGGTTGGAACACTGTACAAGCAAGTATCAGAATGGGGTCAGGGTAGGTAAATACTGGCATGACATGGTGGCCAAACGTCTCTAAATTTTTCACACCTAATATTCAAGAACGGCACTTTTGAGAAACCTTATGACATACTCAGATATAACTCTACCTATTGGTAAAACATTCTCAACTAATAACATCTCAGAGGACACAACGTTGTCAGCACATTCAAAACACTTTGATAATATTTAGTCCTCATAATGCAGTGGCAACAATATTTATGGTGGTTTAACCAACACGGGTCCAAGGTCTTAGAGGTCTTGTAATTTGGTGTGTTAGTGAAGGGTAGATTATTTCTCTGGACATTGACTAATATGCTGAGGAGCTCTTACTATACCAGTTAAGGAAACTAGAAGTTTTATAGGGGTGTAGAAGAGCATGGCAATTGGCCAACTACCAAATTAAACTGCTTATAACACTAAGAGATGCACACACACACAAAAGAGATGTTAGAAGGACAACTTGCAATCTTGGCCATTGGTGCCAAATCTTTACTAGGTTTAGAAAAGGAATTTTGGTGCATATAATGTTTAGCTTAGGTGTGGAAGGATGAGTAGAAATTAAGGAGTCAAACATGGGGAAATTTATGTCAAATTAGCAGCATTTGAAAAAAATGTATAAGTTTTTAAATGATACTTTAAATGTAACGCATGCTGAATTGCTTCATTTGCAAGTAATTAACCCCCAAATCCAGTTAACCCCAAATCCAGTACTCACACACTGAGGCACACAAGAAGTATTCCATTTTAAGGTTTGCTGAAGCCATTCTGCATATTCTGTCCTAATACCTGAGCGTGCTTGAGCGTCTGATATATTTTGCTGTGCAACTTGCCACAAACCAGCTCCTGTCCCTCACTATCCCCATATAATTGTCCCAAGGAGCAAATGTACTTTCTTGAGGTGGTAGGAGATACAAAAATAATTGTCATTGTTAATTATCTTAGAGCTGGAATAAGAGGATGACTTTCTCAAGGGTTATTCTGTCATATTAAATATTTAATAATTGATTATAACGCATATTATGCACAAGCAAAGACAGGGACCTATAAGCCTGAAGGAATACACAGATAAAAATTTCAATAGAAAATTTGTAGGAAGAGGTAGGGGATAGGTGTCAAAAGCATAATATTGACAAATTTTTTTTTATACATTTGTATAGTATATGATCTATGCATATATTATGTGTATATTATGTTTATGATATATGTATATATTATATATCATTAATATTAATATATAAAACATGTTATACATTATATATTATACTTTATATGTAAATATATGAGTATATATTTATGTATATATACATGAGAAATAAAGTAAAATAATTAGATGACCATACTAGAAATCCTAACATACAAAAAAAAAAAAAAGGAAAAATAGGAAATACCCCGTTTCCAATATTCTTTTCTCTCTCTCTCTACTTTTAAAAAATTTCTGGTATCGCATTTTGTTTTACCAGCTGCATTTGCATGTGTGTATGTTTGTGTGCGTTTGTGCACCTGTTTTCATATGGATATTATTTATTTCATATGGATATTATTATTATTGCTGCATAAAAAATCGCTCCAACACTTGCCAACACAAACACATGCACATTATCTTTATTACTTCCCAGTTTCTGTGGGTCAGGACTCTGGGAAGGCTTAGCTGGGTCTTAGCTCTGGAAATGGCTCAGTTTCAGTCTCTCACAAGAGGGAATCAAGGTGTTGTCCATGGTTGGGGTCTGGAAGTTTAACTAGGGAAGTGTTCACTTCTAACTCACTTTCATGTCTGTTGACAGGACACTGATCCTCAAAAGCTATTGGACTACGAGCTTTCGTTTCTTGCTGGCTGTTGCCTGAGGAGGCTACCCCTCAGTTTCTTGTCATAAGGACCACTCCACCAAGGTAAGCTGCTTCAACAAAGCTCGTACATGAGGTAATAGAGAGAGTCTGCTATCGAGATGAAAATAATTTAATCACTGAAGTGCCATTCCCCCTTACCTTGTTCTCTTCTGTTTTTCAGTAGCAAGTTATCCAATAAGAGGGATGTCCAAAAGGTCATGAATACCAGGGGCAGGGGTTATTAGGGACAATTTTGAGGCTGCGTAACACAGGATATGGGTATGGGTGCTGAGTTCTCTTGTTACATAGCTTGTCCTTGCAGGCTTGGTTTGATTTCCTGCTTTGTTTTGTATTGTTTTGTCGTGTACCTTCACTTTCTAAAACTGACTTTTAAATTTAATTTTTTTTATGAATGTCTTTTGCTTTCTGGCTGCATACTCACTTAAGAACTTTGCATTCATGGGCAACCTGCATTCATATTACGTGTTCTGATCAGGCTGTATGGGTATTTCAGATTTTCAAGATTTTCTTTTTGTCCTTTCTTTGTTTCCATACTTTCTTCTTTTCTTTCTTCCTGCCTCCAATAAGTTAGACCTTTTGTAGAGGACTATTTTAATCTTCTGACTATACTGTATAATCCTTGGTGACTGTTTTGAGCTTGGTGAGGAAACTGAACTGGAATTGGGAGTAGTTTTCACCATTCAGTTGATAGATTTCTTTGACCGTTCCTATTCGTGTAAGGTAGGTGATTCACATCTGTGCATGGTTTTCCCTTTTTCATGTCTTGTATGTTCTCCTTACTCCAAGGAACAGGGCTCTAATTTTCTCTCTGCCTTTAGAGGGGCAGTTGTCTTTCTGTCCATGTTGATAAAAATTTTTGTCTTTCTCGTAATCTAAACACTTGTTTTCTGTCCCACTTCAAACTCCACTCTCTGTGAAGATGGCTGCCCCTAATTGATGAATCTTTCTGGAGTTCATTTATACAAATCAGAATTCTTTGAACGTTGTTCAGGAAAGGTTTAAACTTTCATGAATTTTCCAAGTCAATTATATCTTGTCTATTCTCTTTCCAGACTTACTTTCATTGCTCCTATTCTAATTTTTCTAATTCATTGTTGGTTTATGTATTTTTTACTTTATAAATTTATTGTTATTATAGTGAATCTTAGGGGGGAATGGAGGTAAATACATATGTTCAAGCCAACTGTCTTTACCAGGTGTCTTTTATTTTATTATTATTTTTTAACATGTTTATTGGAGTATAATTGCTTTACAATGGTGTGTTAGTTTCTGCTGTATCACAAAGTGAATCAGCTTTATGTATACATATATCACCATATCCCCTCCCTCTTGCTTCTCCCTCCCACCCTCCCTATCCCACCACTCTAGGTGGTCACAAAGCACCAAGCTGATCTCCCTGTGCTATGGGGCTGCTTCCCACTAGCTATCTATTTTACATTTGGTAATGTATGTATGTCCATGCCACTCTCGCACTTCGTCCCATCTTACCCTTCCCCCTCCCCGTGTCCTCAAGTCCATTCTATACGTCTGCATCTTTATTCCTGTCCTGCCCCTAGGTTCTTCAGAACTTTTTTTTTTTTTTTAGCTTCCATATGTATGCGTTAGCATACACATATGCTATGCTAATGCATATATATTTTTCTCTTTCTGACTTACTTCACTCTGTATGACAGACTCTAGGTCCATCCGCCTCACTACAAATACCTCAGTTTCGTTTCTTTTTATGGCTGAGTAATATTCCATTGTATATATGTGCCACATCTTCTTTATCCATTCATCTGTCGATGGACACTTAGGTTTCTTCCACATCCTGGCTATTGTAAATAGTGCTGCAATGAGCATTGTGGTCCATGACGCTTTTTCAATTATGGTCTTCTCAGGGTATATGCCCAGTAGTGGGATTGCTGGAAGCTTCAGATTACTTTGTACATCTCTGCAAAATTAAAGTTCCATTGCTTTATCCATGTCTTGCTTAATGAATTTTAAAACACCGCTAGGATCTACAAGACAAAATTCAAATATCTTTCTTCTGGAACCACCTTCTGCTTCAGTACTCATTTCATATTTTCTCAAACATGACACTGTCTCTTGCCATCCGTACATTGGCTAATGTCATCCTGACCAATCTTACTACTTCTTGCCATTGTCTGAACATATGTGCTAATCCCATTGACAACTGTGGGCTTCTGGAGAGGTTTCTTTATTTGTTCAAGTCAAATAAGAGTTAGTGTTATATTCAATATTTGTTCTTAGAACTACTGATTTCAAAGCATAGGTTGTTTGCATTACACCAAGATACTCTATAACTGGAATTTCAAGTCCAAAATTCTCTAGATTGCATGTGTACTACATTAATATATTATGTAACAGATAAGCTACAAACTTGAGTTTTGCAGAAATAAAATAAATCTCTGTACTTCCCCTATGAAAGTAGAAATTATATATTCAAGAGAAAGATGGAGGGAGGGGGAATTGGCATGCCAGAGAATTCTTTAGGAAAAAACAAATGAACAAATAAAAATTTTAAAATGCCCCTTCTGCTTATTTGTACCATAGGTGTGTGCCTCTCTTTATGACAAGCATTTTTTTTTCTAAACAAAACTCAGTAATCAGATTTTTTTCTATAACTGCCTATTGATTTGCATAACAAATCAGTTATAGTAATTGAAAATAATAATGTTAGTTTTATCTAACCTTTTGTGATGTAAGCACATCTCTAAAAGTTCTCCATTTGACTCAAAGGAAGAAATTTTATAGGGAGAAATATTCCAATTTTTTTGTGATTTGAGTTTAATTAAGTTTTTTAAATTAAGTAAACCCTGAAAACATTTCCTTTTTTGTGTGATCTGAAGAGTCTACTCAAGCAAATCGTGTCTCTAGCACATGAAAATTAAATTATGAGAATTTGTTGATTTTGCTGGATTCAAAGCGAAGGTCAAGCGTCACTAGTTTCTGCTTAGTAAATCCTGAGACAATATTGAAAAAACAGGCTGTGCCACTCAGGTTCAGGGTGCCACACATTATATGGGGAATTTCTGAGAGTGTTGGGCTGTGACAAGAGTAAATATGTAAAGTTATTTATGTTATTGTGAGAAAACACCAAAGCACAATAAATGAAAGACAAATACAATCTGAAATTCAGGCCTTAGTATTTACTTCAGAAGTTGGGTTTCTACTTAGTATATGTATGGAGCAATGCTAATCATACCATTTTTATAGGTTATTTCATCAAAATTATGTTTCAGTGAATTCTCAAATGTATAATAATGGTAAACTAATTTTGTTATTTAATATAGAAATATATATTCAGTGATGTAAAGAACACCTTTCAAGTATGACTGACTGTCTCTTAGAAGAAATCAGTCTGCAATTGTACTATTATTGATCTGTATTGTTCAACATGTCTCCTTTGGGAGAAGTATATATCAGCATTCTCAAGTAGAAATAGTCCATTCTGTTATTAAAGGACTTCAGAAAACATTTCAGAAGAGCTGAAAATAACACCTGTCAAGCTGAATTGGGGGATGGGGATATCTGGATAGATTCTCTAGACAGATGATGCTGAAGAAGTTGTCTGTGCTGGAGCCCTGGAATCCTCAGAGTTCACAGAGGTGACTCACCAGTCCTTCCTAGTGAAAGCTAACTGTTTATGCCTGACAGAGAACACTGTAGTAGCCTCTCTCGCAAGGGCAACAGGTGACCACCTTTCCTCAAGAGATTCATTTCTTCTCCCGTGGGTCACAGGCTGGGAATTAACATTAAATTGCAACCTAATCCAACTGGAATGTGTTGATAAGAAAGAGCATATACACTTATAGAGGAGATATAAGAATTAGCTTACATTAGCAGGAGTTGAAGGAATGACCCAGGGATTGCACTTTGCGGGTACTTGCCGAGTAGGCCAGAATATAAGACTGCATAAGCAAGAATTCTCAGGACATGAGGATTTAACACTCAGGCAAGGGCCCCAGAAAATAGAGATATCTCAACACTCTAGAAGAATGAAGAAAGAAATGTCCCACGTTGAGCAACAGACATAGCTGAGTTGCCATGACAGAATAAAGAGGCTACAGGAAGAGAGAAGGCTGGATAGAATAAATTACGTGAGTCCAGAAAACCTACCAGAGGAGAGGTTTTCAGGAGGAGCCAGAATACATACCATTCGCCAGGGCCATCCAAACTGCATTGATGAGCGGCATCGGCAACACAACAGGTTAAGTGGTAGCGCTATTCCGTAAGGCTGAGTTGATGACAAGGGAGGCAGTAACAAACTTGGAATTGTTAATCTATGGATCTCAAAATAACAGGAGTGACCTCCAATGTCAGAAAAGCAGCTAAGGTTCATGTGACCTAAAGGTGGTGGTAAAGATAGTGAGCATAGTGTTCCAAAGGGCAAAAGAGACAGGCAGCCAGCTTGGGTGCTGTTAATAACGTCTGCAGCAAGAAAATGGCACGCATGGCGGAGCAGAAAGAGAACAGTAGTCACTCCAGTAAAAAGTCATAATTCTCTACTCAGTTTCTGGAACTGTGTCTATTTGCAGATCCATAGCTCATTTATTGGTGAAGAGCCAGATAGCTAGAAGAAAGGGTTTTTTGCAACAATGCAGTCAGTACATATGACAAGGATTTCTTCAGTTCTTCCGCAAAGAGACATATGGCCTTTTCCTTAGGTGACCGTAAATTAAGGAGAGAGCTACAGTTTGATTCTGAAGGCTGTCTGCTGGCAGAATTCCCTTAAGAGGCTAATTAGCTATGGCCCACCCATATTATAGAGGGTAATCTGTTTTACTCAAAGTTTACCGATTTAAATGTTAATCTCATCTAAAAAATACCTTCACAGAAACATCTAGAGTAATATTTGACCAAGTATCTGGTTGCCATGGCCTAACTAAATTGATACAGAAAAGTAACTATTCCTTTATGTAATATTTTTTCTTTCTTCATTTTCTCCTTCCTCTTCTCTCTGTTCTCTTCTTTCTCCTTCTCCTTCTTCTTAATATCCTTATGCCTTTGTTTGTGTAGAAAGGAGATTAAGAGGTAATAACCAAGAAAGATACATGCAAACACTAATCAACTGCATTCTTATGGTAACCTATAAAGATCGAACTGTGAGAAATCATGATTATTATAAAATAGTGTTATTAATCATGACACAGAGGTTTTGTGTGAAATGAACATTTTGATTTTATATTTTTCACATGCTGATTCTTAATTTACTTCCCAATTAACTTACAAAGTTTTTCAGTTTTTGACGGCAACAATGATTTTTTTTAAAAAAAGTGTTACTCATAGTTTTCCTGACAGCAATAGGCAAGAAAAATGCTATGTTTGATAAGTCTGAAACTTAACTTAAAAGACTGCAATCTTTACTTCTGTGTTCTCTGTTAAATGTCAGCTATGTTTGGCCATTTACTCAGAGCTAAAATGAGTAGTCAGTTAACCTGATAAGATATAATTCACAGTGCATTTTTCAAGATGATCTGAGGGAGAGTCAGGTGAGGTCCCCAAAGCAAGTTGTACATTCCATCCTATTGTTTCATATACTGAGAACTGTTGTTTCGTGAAGAAAAATTCAATCTACGCTTTTTATTATTTATTTTTCTGTTATGTAAAGACATGCAATAATATTTAGAAAGGGCTAATTTCTACTTCATGCACTTTGGAAAAGAAGAAGTATGGAATGACAAAACCCTAAACTTTTAGCTAGTTGGCTTAACTTACTGATGGGAAAATTTTGATACATTCATTTAACTAAGAAGTATTTTTTGTGTATACTATATCAGGTCAGGCACTGTACTATACAATGAAATTATGGTAAATATAAGGTACATTGTGTGCTTCCTCTTAAAGCTTGTAGACTGTGGAAAAGAGATAGAAATAAAAATGTCAAAACCATTATTATAGAATGGGAAGTACGGGGTGTTATTCCCTGGGCCCCTAATTAAGAGTCAGGGAGTTTGATTTTTTCAAGGATAGTGGAATATTTAGCAGACAGGAAAAAATATTCCTGTATCAATTGGTAGAGAAGTCACTAGTATTTTTGTGTCTAGGAGAAAATGCAAACTATCTTTTGGATTACCATTCTTTTTCAGACTTTTCCATGGCCTGGCCCCTTCTCAGTGATGCTGGCTTAAAGGGATTAGGGATCTTTTTGCCCCAGGAAAAGTTACAACAGTGGTGGTAATAGCTAGAACAGATAGTGTTACATCCTGTTGCAGATACTCCTTGAGAGGAGGGGATGATGTTATCACAGATTATGAACCTGGTATCTTCTCTTTGGACGAAAAACATGATTAGAACCTCTTTATAGATTGTCCAGAATGAAGTCCACTCACATTAAAGGCTCCAAAGACCTGAGAGGGGAACTCACGAGGAAGCAAGAGGGCATCTTTATTTGAGATCCAGAAATATCTCCAGGACCTGTTGGTTTGTCTAGATTATTCCTCTGTGGTTATGTTTTGAGTCTTTGCAGCACCAGCCACCCAGGCACAGTGGCAGACCCCCAAAACAGAGACTGGATGTGAATGTGCATAAGAGTTCTAGCCTTGGACAATAAGCATGAGCCTTTGTGGGACCCTAGAGAATCTTTCCAGGAATATGACTCACTAGATGAATCATCAAAATAGAGACCAAGATTCACTAGAGTGTGCTAGACATTTTTTTTCCAGTTAAGGTTTATTGGAACTCTGTGGTCTAATTTACAATGCTCAAATCTTCCAGCAGTCAAGGAAAATTTTTGCAACTGATATTTTTGTAATTTGGAGCTTCCGGCAAAGGGAGGCAGCTTCCATCCAGACGTGCCCCTTGGGGTTTTGGACTCCCTGGGGTTTTAATGACCCTGACATAACTAGTAGGTACATTGCTTTTATTTTTTGTTTTGTTTCTGTTTTTTTGGTTGTTGTTTTGTTTTGAAGACAAGGTGTTAGAAACCACAAACATTTTTTGTTTAATTTTTGTTGAAAGAGGGTAAGATTTAACTGGGTTGGAGATATACACTATCCATTGGGGTAGGAAAAATTACTTTAAAGTTTTTTAATATAATATATATATGTATAGATATATAGACACATATATACTACTGTATTTGAGGGAGATCTGATTATTGTTATAGTAACCTCTAAATACCTGATCAAGTATTTCAAAATGATTTGCTCAGTGGTCTGTTTAAAATTGTAATTTGAGTTTTTCTTTATAATGAAAATTCCCTGTAAATATTTCCTCTATGTCTGTATTTAGAAAGTGTTATTTTTGAAAATTAATTATGCACGAGTAGACCTGTATGTGTATGTTACCTGAAAGATTGATTATAGTAGGTCTATTTATACATTAGACTAAGCATTGAGGGGATGAATATCCTTGTCTGAAGTTTCCAAATCACATCAAAGAAATAGAGCAAAAAATATATATGTAATTAACAATGATACAAAAATATTGGTCACTTTTTACATTTCATAAAGAATCATGGCTACAGATTTTTTTAAAGTATTATTACTATTTTTAATTTCAGGCAGTTTTTTTTTTATTGGAGTATAGTTAATTTACAGTGTTGTGTGAGTTAGAAATGTAGCAAAGTAACATTTTTTTTGTGATACAGTTTATTACAAAATATTGAGTATCGTTCTTTGTACTATACATAGGTCCTTGTTGTTTATCTATTTTATATATAGTAGTATGTATATGTTACTCCCAACTTCATAATTTATTCCTCCCCCTCCACATTTCCCCTTTGGTAACCATAAGTTTGTTTTCCCCTTTGGTAACCGTAAGTTTGTTTTCTTTATCTGTGAGTTGGTTTCTGTTTGGTAAATAAGTTCATGTGTATCATTTTTTCTTTTTTTAAGTTCCACACTCTAGTGATATCATATGGTATTTGTCTTTCTCTGTCTGACTTAACTTCACTTAGTATGATTAACTCTAGTTCCATCCATGTTGCTGAAAATGGCATTATTTCATCTTTTTCATGTCTGAGTAGTGTTCCGTTTTATATATTTTTATATATATATATATATATATATATAGATATAGATATAGATATAGATATATACCACATCTTCTTTGTCCATTCATCTGTCGATAGATATTCAGGCTGCTTCCATGTCCTGGCTATTGTAAATAGTGCTGCAGTGAACACTGGGGTGCATGCATCTTTTTGAATTATGGTTTTCTCCAGATATGTGCCCAGAAGTGGGATTGCTGGATCATATGGTAGTTCTATTTTTAGTTGTTTAAGGAACCTCCATACTGTTCTGCATAGTGGCTGTACCATTTTACATTCCCACCAACCGTGTAAGAGGGTTCCCTTTTCTCCACACCCTCTCCAGCATTTATTGTTTGTAGACCTTTTGCTTATGGCCATTCTCACTGGTGTGAGGTGGTTCCTCATTGTAGTTTTGATTTACCTTTCTCTAATAGTTAGCGATTTGAGCATCTTTTCATGTGCCTGTTGGCCATCTCTATGTCTTCTTGGGAGAAATGTCTATTTAGATCTTCTGCAATTTTTTTCATTGAGTTTTTCTTTTTATATTGAGCTGTGTGAGCTGTTTGTATATTTTAGAGTTTAATCCCTCATGGGTTACATCGTTTGCAAATATTTTCTCCCATTCTGTAGGCTCTTTTCGTTTTGTTTATGGTTTCCTTTGCTGTGCAAAAGATTTTCAGTTTAACTAAGTCCCATTTGTTTACTTTTGTTTCTATTTTCATTGCTCTAGGAGGTGGTTCCAAAAAGATTTTGCTACAATTTATGTCAAAGTGTCTTCTGCCTATGTTTTCCTCTGGGAGTTTTATAGTATCCATTCTTACATTTAGGTCTTTAACTCATTTTAAGATTATTTTTGCGTATGATGTTAAAGAATGTTCAATTTCATTCTTTTACATGTAGCTGTCCAGTTTTCCCAGCACCACTTATTGAAGAGGCTGTCTTTTCTCTACTGCATATTCTTGCCTTTGTTGTCATAGATGAATTGACCATAGGTGGTTGGGTCTACTTCGGGGCTCTCTTTCCTGTTCCATTGATCTATATTTCTGTTTTGTGCCAGTACCATGTTGTTTTCATGACTGTAACTTTGTAGTATGGTCTGAAGTCAGGAAGTCTGTTACCTCCAGCTCCGTTTTTCTTTCTTAAAGTTGGTGTGGCTAATAGGGGTCTTTGTGTTTTCATACAAATTAAAAATTTTTTTGTTCTAGTTCTGTGAAAAATGCCATTGGTCATTTGATAGGGATTGCGTCGAATCTGTGGATTGTCTTGGGTTATATGATCATTTTAACAATATTGATTCTTCCAGTCCAAGAACATGGTATATCATTCCAACTGTTTGTGTCATGTTTAATTTCTTTAATCAGCATCTTATGGTGTTCAGAGTACAGTTCTTTTGTCTCCTTAGGTAAGTTTGTTCTTAGGTATTTTATTTCTTTTGATGTGATGGTAAATAGGATTGTTTCCTTAATTTTTCTTTCTGATCTTTTGTTGGCTTTAAGTGGGCTTTAACGCTTCTGTTCCCCCCTATACTCCTGGTCCAACCACACACCTGGGGGGGCCTTCAGGCAGATTTTTTTAAAGCTATTTGAATGTATATTCAAGGGCAGCAACAAATCTCTCATCCTTGGATTTAATACATCTTTTTATTGCATTATAGATGAATTTACTTTACAAGATAGTTACTTAACCTTTGCTGTGATAGATTCACCAGTTCTTTTATAATAAGTTTGGTTCAGCTCAGCATCTAAATTCTACAGAATTAGTCTTGCTCATTTCCATTTAGATGAGCGCCTGATTAAACTACAATGGCACTCTGACTTCTTAATATAAACCTTTACATTTTTTTATAGGAAAGTTTTACACAGTTTAACACAATAAAATTTGATGCCATTCAAGCACTATATATTTGTCTTAGTTTATGTTTTCATTTTGATGTGCTTGAGTTCTAAGGTTTGTGTAAGTGTATAAAGATTTCTAGTAACATTTTCCCCAGAATAGTATTTTAATTTTTATAAGGAACTTGAAAATTGATAGTTAGTATATGAGGAGAAACATGTGAAGAATAAAGAGGTGAATAAAGATGAAAAATTAAAAATTGAGGAGAATAATGAGGATGTGAACTAAAACATTGGCTGCATTGTCTTCTATGAATAATTTTCCAGACTTTACTGAGTATATCCATGTTTTCTCATACTTCTCAAACATTGTAAGGGATTTCTTTCTTTTAAATCTCTCAGTAATTATTCTTGTTATCCTCTACTAGTGACTTATGAAAGAAATTTCTCCTGCCGTTACTTGATTTTCTCTGTTTCATTAATCTCTTCCTGTGTATTGGATCATCACATCAACATTCAAATATGCTCTAGAATCTCTTACCTCAAATAGGAAAAAAAAAAAAAAAAAAGACACTAAAAATATTAGTTAGATCTCTGAAATAAATGTCTGGTCCAGAAAATAACTTAATGATATGAATTCTGGCACAGACATCACCTTCTTAAGTCCAGGGAAATGTCTTTCTTTGATTTTTTTCCTCCTCTAACACATTACTGTGCATTGTCTTATTGGAACAAGCTACTAAATCTCTCCAACCCTTCAGCGTGTCATTGAATTCATATTCTGCAACTTCCTGTCCCAATAATGTTAATCTCACCATTTCTTTTATCCCTTGTTTGATTATATAGAAAGTAAAGATAATATCGGTAGCAGACATAAGTGGTTGCCTACCTCACTTTCAATCTCCCTACTTGGTTATTTTGTTCATGTTTTTAATTCTCTCCCATAGGACTCACTGTTAAATCCTACGTACTCGAAGCTGATCATTAAAATCTTATTCTCTTTGCCAGTGATAGATCTAGGGATGATTATGAAACTTTGATCCTACCCTAAAGATAAAAAATATATTTTAATCATGGTTAAATTTGTATTCATCTTCATTTACATTTGGAGAAGTCTGCTGGAAAGAGTCTGGGGAAAGTTTCCCCTTTAAAAAAGAAAACTCACACAAGAAGAGTTACCCACATTTTCTACTACACGTTCTCATGTTTACACACAGAGTCATAACCATTTTACTCTCATGAAGGGAGGAAGGCTGAGAACAAAGGTGCTGAGGAGGGCAGGTCAGAAAATAACGAAAAAAGCTGGGTTCTTGATGACATCATTCAGCCACTGAATTAAACAACCCTGGGGGTGCCTGACCTTTAGAGTCTTTGCTATATGAGGTAATCAATTTTTCGTACTGAATTGGGATTTTCTATTTTCTTCAGGCAAAAGAATCTTATATAGTGTAGTACTTACCCACAAGTCTGGTGAGATGATTTAATAAGTTAATTCACATATACCACATAGCAGAGAGCTTGGGACATAAAATACTTAAAAATGGAAATTATTACAATTGAATGTTCCCGTCTTCCTCTCCTTCTTCTCCTTCTTCTTCTCATAGTGTTAGTATTAGTAATAATTAGTACTGTTTTATTTTACGATTTCATGTGGTCTAAGTAAATTTAATTTCCCCAATAGCAGTACCATGCATCTTTATGAAAGAAAACAAGAAACAATATCAAGCAATTAGATAAACACATAACATTTTCTGTAGTTTAAGAATCATCTTTTGGCTTACAAGATTTTCAAATGTAGGGGATTTTAAATGCCTACTCCGTTCTTCATTACCTGCTGAGTTATCCATGACCTAAATATATGCCTCATCCTTATATTTTTACCGTTAGACTCATATGCCTCCTTCAGGGGTGATGCATTCTACTCAATAATGACAGATAATGATATAAAATTTAAGCAAATAGTAATGTTATAAATGGACCTTAATCATTTCAAATCTTATGTTTCTCACTCAGAAAGGACCAAGCTTTCCAAAATAGTAGTGGACCAGATGGAAGAAATGTAATATTCAAAGGCAAATCTATATATGTTACTTCAGATATATCAAGTAAAGGTAAAAATGGATATTTGTTTCTAAAGAGAGATAGAACACCTTGCTAATTTTCATGTAAGTACTTAGTCTTAATGAATTTCACTTAAATCATAAGTAATTTTTAAATAGATCTTTATTGGAGTATAATTGCTTCACAATACTGTGTTAGTTTCTGCTGTACAACAAAGTGAATCAGCCATATGCATACATATATCCCCATATCCCTCTTGAGCCTCCCTCCCATCCTCCCTATCCCACCCCCTCTAGGTCATCGCAAAGCACCGAGCTGATCTCCCTGTGCTGTGCTGCTTCTTCCCACTAGCTAACTGTTTTACATTTGGTAGCGTATGTATGTCAATGCTACTCTCAGTTCGCCCCAGCTTTCCCTTCCCACCCAATATCCTCAAGTCCATTCTCTATGTCTACATCTTTATTCCTGCCCTGCCACTAGGTTCATCAGTACCTTTTTTTTTTTTTTTTAGATTGCATATATGGAAACTATTCCATATATGCGTTAGCATACGTATTTGTTTTTCTTTTCCTGACTTACTTCATTCTGTGTGACAGACTCTAGGTCCATCCACCTCACTACAAATAACTCAGTTTCGTTTCTTTTTATGACTGAGTAATATTCCATTGTATATAGGTGCCACATCTTCTTTATCCATCTAGGTTAGTTCTATGTCCTGGTTATTGTAAATAGTGCTGCAGTGAACACTGTGGTACATGTCTCTTTTTTGAATTATGCTTTTCTCAGGGTATATGCCCAGTAGTGGGATTGCTGGGTCATATGGTAGTTCTATTTTTAGTTTTTTAAGGAACCTCCACACTGTTCTCCATAGTTGTATCAACTTACATTCCCACCAACAGTGCAGGAGGGTTCACTTTTCACCACACCCTTTCCAGCATTTATTGTTTCTAGATTTTTTGATAATGGCCATTCTGACCGGTGTGAGGTATCACCTCACTGTAGTTTTGACTTGCATTTCTCTAATAATTAGTGATGTTGAGCATCTTTTTGTGTGCCTCTTGGCCATCTGTATGTCTTCTGGGACCTAATTAAACTTCAAAGCTTTTGCACAGCAAAGGAAACCATAAATAAGATGAAAAGACAACCCTCAGAATGGGAAAAAATATTTGCCAATGAAACAATAGGTAAAGGATCAATCTCCTAAATATACAAACAGCTCGTGCAGCTCAATATCAAAGAAAACAAACAATCCAATTAAAAAATGGGCGGAAGACGTAAATAGACATTTCACCAAAGACATAAGTAAGTTTTTGATTGACTTGAATGCCAGCTTTATATTCAGAGTGGTCAAGTTCAAATAATTTTTGGGAGAACTGAGCACACATGCAACAAAATGTGAGGACATTAATCGAAATTTAAGGACTATAAACTTTCCAAATAACTCTAACATAAAATCAGTGAAAAAATTTAAGCAATATATAATAGTGACATAACTGTTGCTTCAGTCTTCTTGTAAATTAAATATAACTAACACCGATAAGTAAATTTTCTTATATGGGTTTAATAAAAAATGGTTCTTGAAAATTAAAAAAGAGAAAAATTAAGTACATAATTACATTGGAGTCAAAGTACATTTTATTGTTGTTGTTGTGATAACAGTTGCTAATTTTCAACAATACAGGAATTGTTGCCTAACTATAGTTTTCTTTGTTCCAAATAGATTTTTCAAAGTAAAAATATGACATAAATTTTGCCCATAAGATGATTAGACAAAACTGGCATTGGGATGGAAAATCATGTGTTTCAAGACCCTTCACACCAAGAGATATTTAGGCATTATTACTTAGATTAATTGAGCTTTTATTAAAGCTAATTTTCTAGTATTCACACTTCAAAATACAGATGGAAATAAAATATATAGTTCTCAATTTGGCAGGAGTGTACTATACAATTTATAATAAAGTTGATTTATATTAATTGCTAGAAAATTTATGGGAAACAGATTTGTTTTAATGGAGTCATTTATTGTCCTAATTTGTTTTATTGATATTAGGATCTGGACATCTTGCTGTTTTAAAAAGATACTCAAGCACAGGGAGATCAGCTCCGTGCTTTGTGACCACCTAGAGGGGTGGGATAGGGACGGGGGAAGGGAGAGGCAAGAGGGAGGGCATCTGGGGCTATATGTATATGTATAGCTGATTCACTTTGATATACAGCAGAAACTAACACAACACTGTAAAGGAATTATACTCCAATAAAGATGTTAAAAAAAAAAAAAGTTAACAAACAGCAAATTAAAAATGGATGATTTTTTTAATCCATTTACAATTAATTAAATAGTACATTTTGTTTTCTTTTCTTTTTTCTCCTTACGATTGTTGTTTTTCATTGTCGCCCCTATGTCCTTATGCTAATAAATAAAGTTGGTTTCTGCTAAATACAGTATTGAAAATCAAGAAGGAAATACACTATTCTCTTATTCTCCTTTAATTTGAAAATATGTGTATTGGCACCACTATATTGCTTTCAGTTAACGTTAATTTGTGTGTACTTTACAGTTTTTATCAGTCTTGCTAAGGGTTTCTCTTAGTTTCCTGTTGCTGCTGTAACAAATTAACACAATCTTAGTGACTTTCAAACACCACAAATTTATTATTTTACAGTTCTGGAGATCACAGTTCAAAATAGGTCTAACTAAGCTAAAGTTAAAATGTTTACAGGACCCCATTCCTTCTGCACATTCTGGGAATCCATTTTCTTGCCTTTCTCAGCTTCTAGAGGCTCTCCCCAATCCTCGGCTACTGGCCCCCTTCCATACTTACAGCCTGAAATGAAATCATTCTCACTTTGCTTCCACTGTCACATCTCCTTTTCTGACTCCGACACTTCTGCTTCCCTCGTCTACTCTTTTTCAAAATAAGGACCTTTGTGATTACACTGGCTCACCAGGGTAATTCAGGAAACGCTATGGAGATCCTAACTTAACTGCATCTGCAATGTCTCTTTGCCATGTAAGGGAACATATTCCCAGGTTCTGGGAAATAACACTTGTACAACTTGGGAGGGGGTGTTATTCTACTACTACAGAGTTTATCAATTTTATTAAACTTTCAAAGATTAAAGCTTATGGCTTTGTTATTCTTCCCTATTTTATATCTTTGATCTTTGTTCTCATCATTCTACTTTTTATCCTTCTTCTTCCTCTGGGTTTTAAATTTTCCTTTTTCCTTTTTAGAATCTTGAGATGGAGGCCTAGCTTATTGATTTTTTAAACTTTCATATTTAAATGATAAAGTATATCCAAAGACTGTTTTGCCTCAATCATATAAGTTTTGATAAGGTAAATTTCTATTTCCATACTGTCAGTAATATATTTTAAATTCCCATTGCATTTTTTTAATCAAGTGTTAATTTAGACACGTACTGCTGATTCTCAAACACATAAGATTATCTCATCATTCTTCGCGAAAACATTTATTCATTTATGTATGTTCACAGAACATATGATCCTTTGTGACTTATTGAGACTTGATTTATAGCCCCAAAGACTATGTATTTTAGCTGCCAGTTGTAGTATTCTATAAATTTCTGTTAGGTAAGTTAGATAATAATATAGTTTAAAACTTTTATATCTAGAACAGATATAGCAGAGGAGAAGGGGTTGAGAGGTGGGCAAAATGGGTAAAAGGGATCGACTCTGTGGTGATGGATGATAACTACACGTTTGATGATGATCACGTTGTGTATTGAATTACAGTGTTGCACACCGGAAACTTTCATAATGGTATGCATCAATTTTACTTCAATAAAAAATAAAGCTTTTATAGCATTACTGATTTTTTTTTGTTTTTAATTATGAGAAAATCCTATTTGAAATAGCTGTGGTTCATTGTATATTTTTCTATAAGTCCTGTTAATTCTGTCAATGTTTTAAATGTATGTTGCTTTGTGTTATTACTGGTTATTTTCTAAATTCAGCTTTTTAATCTTTAACTTTTCAAAGTGACTTAAATTATGCCAATTAGCCATTATTGTAAGTAAAATACCATGTATTGTTGTTTTGTCCTTTGTACTTCGGTTGTCACTCATTCTCCTTCTATTATGTGTTATGTATCCACAGTGTAGTTTTTTCTTTAAAGAGTTAGTAACTATTTAATATATTTTATAAATATTATTTTATAGTTAAATTCACAATTTCCCTTTCCGGTGATCTTCATTTCTTCCTGCAGATACGTACATCAGTAAATTTGTGCTCATTTTTGTTTGTTTTGGTTTGGTTTGGTTTGGTTTTCTTCGTCTTATCTGAAGCGCTATCAACAGTATTCCTTGCAGTCTGGTTCAGCCAGCAACAAATTCTGCCTGTTCTTGTTTATTTGAAAATTTCATTATTTAACCTTAATTTTGGAACAAAATTATTAGTAGATATAAAATTTGGGGGTTACACATTTTTCCTATAATTTCATTAAATATATGATTTTATTATCTCTGGCTTCACTTGTTTCTGATGATGTTAGCTCTCATTCTTCTTATTGTTGTGCCAGAATATAATGTATTATAATGTATTTTCTGGTTAAATATTATTTTCATTTATGATGTTTGACTATGATGTGACTTTCTTTGAATGTATTCTATTTGTGTCTTGCAGAATTTTTTAAAAATAAGTTTTTGTTTTTAGAAAAAATTTTAGATTTATAGAAAAATTGAAAGGGTAATACAGACAGTTCCCATATACCCAGCCCCGAGTTACATTCTGCACCCATCCTGGATTCCCCTGACCTCTTAAATGATTTTTTAAAATTTGTTTATATTAATATTTACTATTTGAGCTGTAAAGCTCTATGGAATTTTACAAATGCTTAGTGTCATGTATCTGCAATGAAAGTATACAGCATTGTTTTGAAACTCTGAACATATTCCCTGTGTTTCCTCATCATTTCTAGCCCCTCTTTAATCTACTGGCCATTACTGATTTACCATGCCTATAGGTTCTGTCATTTCCAGATGTCATATAAGTGGAATAATTCAGTATGTAGACTTTTGCTACTGGCTTCTTTCATTTTACCCTATACATTTAATATTCATCCATATACTTTCATGGCATTTTAGTTCATTTATTTTTCTTCATTGAATAATATTGCACTGTTTGAATGTACCACACTTTGTTTATCCATTCATCTATTTCTCTCTTGATTGTCTTTGTCCCTTGTGAAATACCAGTTGACTGCATTTCTGTGCATCTACTTCTGGGCTGTTTATATGGTTTAATTGATCTATGTGTCTATTCTTGAGCCAATATCATGCTCTCTTGATTACTGTAGCTTTATAGTAATTCTTGAAATCAGGAATTGTTAGCACTACAGCTATGCTGTTAATCTTCTATTATTGTTTTGGCTATTTTAGGTCTTTCTCCTTTCCACATTAACTTGATATTAGTTTGTCAATATCAAGAAAATAGCTCACTGGAATTTTGATGGGAATTGCATGGAATATATAGATACAGTTAAGAAGAATAAACATCTTAATAATATTGATTTTTCCAGGCAGTATACACAGAATAACTCTTGATTTATTTAATCTTTGGTTTCTTTTATCAGCATTTTATAGTTTTGCACATATAGTTCCTATACATATTTTGTTAGATTTATATTTAAGTACTTCATTTTTATGGTACAATATACATGGTATGTTTTTTTTGTTTTTAATATTAACTAGAAATTTATTTTATTTATTTATTTTATTTATTTTTGGCTGTGGTGGGTTTTTGTTTCTGTGCGAGGGCTTTCTCTAGTTGCGGCAAGCGGGGGCCACTCTTCATCGCGGTGCGCGGGCCTCTCACTATCGCGGCCTCTCTTGTTGCAGGGCACAGGCTCCAGACGCGCAGGCTCAGTAGTTGTGGCTCACGGGCCCAGTTGCTCCGCGGCACATGGGATCTTCCCAGACCAGGGCTCGGACCCGTGTCCCCTGCATTGGCAGGCAGATTCTCAACCACTGCACCACCAGGGAAGCCCAACATGGTATGTTTTAATTTCAAATTTCATTGACTTATTAAATGTATGTGTGTTTATATTTATATGTACGGTATATATACAAAATACATATATATGTATGTATAGCATATACACAAAAATATATACTAAACCATGAATCCTGTGACCTTGTTATAGTCCTTTATTATTTCCATAATTTTCCAAAATTATATTTTTCTGCAGAGACAGTCATGTCATCTGCAAGTACAGACAGCTTTATTTAATCCTTTCCAAGCCAAATACTTTCTCTTTTTTTTTTTCTTGTTTTAATGTACTAGCTAAAAATCTCAGTAAAACGGAGAGTAGGAAGAGTAAAAGAGAATATCTTTCCTTTTTTCTGGATTTTAGTGAGAAAGTTTTCAACTTCTTAACATGATATATAAATATTTTTATTTCACGTAACGCTTGTGTCTGGTTTTGGTATTATGGTAATGCTGACCTCATAGAATGAGTTTCCTCAGCTTCTATTTTCTGGAAGAGATTGTGGTAATTGGCACCATTTCTTTTGATTTGGTAAAATTCACCGGTGACTATCTGAACTGAAGGTTTCTTTTTTGGAAGGTTTTTGATTATTGATACAATTTTTTTTAAATAGATATGGGCCTGATCAGATTACCTGTCTCTCCTTGTGTAAGTTTTAAGCATTTGTGTCTGTGAAGAAATCATTCTGTTTCATCTAAATTATAGAGTTCTGCTTGTTGTTCTTTACTGCCTTTTTAACATTCATGAAACAGGTCAGGATGACCTCTCTTTAATTTCTGATATTGGTAATTATTTTTTCTTTTCTTTTCTTTTTCTGTTAACCTGGCTAGAGGTTTATCAGTTTTGCTGGTCTTTTCAAAGAAGTTTTTGGTTTCATTGATTTTCTCTACTAAAGTTTTCAGTTTCAATAACTTATGCCCACGTATGTATTATTTCTTTTTACTTTCTGCTTACACTAATATTAAATTGTTCTTCATTCTCTGGTTTCCTGAGGTGGAGCTCAGATTCCTGATTATAGATCTTTCTTCTTTCTGAATATATGCACTTAATTTTCCTCTCAGCACTGCTTTCTCTGTATCTACAATTTTTTTTAAATTTTTATTTCTATATAATTGCTTTTTAAAATTCCTCTTGAGACTTTTCTCTGTGATCCACATGAGCTTGAGAAAAATGTATATTTTATTGTTGTTGAGTGGAGTATTCTATAAATGCCAATTATATTAGTTTGATTGCTATTACTGTCCAGGTCAAGTCTATCCTTACTGATTCTGTACCTACTTGATCTATCAGTTTTTGCTTCACATATATTGAAAGCTTGATGTCAGATTCCACAACTTTAGGAGTTTTATGTCTTTTTGGAGAATTGATACTTTTATTAATACGTAATGTCCCACCTTTTCCTTGGTATTTTTAATTAAAAAAAAATTTTTTTTAACATCTTTATTGAAGTATAATTGCTCTGCAATGTCGTGTTAGTTTCTGCTGTATAACAAAGTGAATCAGCTATATGTATACATTTATCCCCGTATCTCCTCCCTCTTGCATCTCCCTCCCACCCTCCCTATCCCACCCCTCTAGGTGGTCACAAAGCACCGAGCTGATCTCCCTGTGCTATGCGGCTGCTTCCCACCAGCTATCTATTTTACATTTGGTAGTGTATATATGTCAATGACACTGTCTCACTTCGTCTCAGCTTACCCCCACTGGAATGGTTTTGACCCAGAAAGAATGTCACCAATAAACAGTCTCAGTATGAAACAAGATAGAGAACAACCCCTCAGGGAGCTCACTGTAAGGCTGGAGGCAAGGCCCCTCCTACACTTTTCTTCACTCCCACATGGAGCAAAAGACTCAGTTATGTGTTTATTCCAAATCTTGTAAAGCAGCACTGGCTGTAGGGGCTAACCCTGCCCTTTGTTTCCAGGTGTCCCAAGCTGATTCTTAAATCAGCTTTGTTGAAATTAATCTGCCTACTCCAAAATTTTTAGTTTAGTATTAACTTAATATGCCTTTCTTATTCCCTTTACATTTTTTGAATTATTGGAATTTATTTTTAGAATAGTTTTGAGCTTGCAGAAAAATTGAGCAGCATGTTCAGAGTTCCCATATACTCCCCCTCCCACTCCTTCCCTTGCCCTCATTATTAACATCTTGCCTTGGTATGGTAAGCATGTTAGAATTGAACCTACATTGATACATTGTTATAAAATAAAGTCAGTTATTTTAAGGGCTCACATTCTTTGTGATCTACAGTTCTGTGGGTTTTGTCAAAGGCATGATGTTATGTACCCACCATTACCACCACATCATGTGGAATAGTTTTACTGCCCTAAAAGTCCTGTCTGCTCTAGCTGTTCATCCTTCCCTCCTCCCCTCCCCAATCCCTGGCAGATTGTTCTTTTTTTCACTGTGAATATGATAAATTCCAGATTTTCTCCAAATATGTTATGGCAGATTATACTCCAACACATGGAAGGGAAGTATTATCACAGTAGTTTTTTTTCAAATATAATCAAACTGGGTTTATGCCTCTCCTACAAAGATTGATAATAATAAAGTATATTGTCTCTAACACACTTGTTCACCTGAGTTTGGATTATGTAAGAACTACTGAAATAGGCCACCAATCTTCCAACTCTTGTGCTAGAAAGAGCCTCTTTTTTTTTTTTTTTTGTCTAAACCATACTAGCCTCTGATGAATTCAGCCAATTAAAGGAACTAAAGGTTTCTTTTCTCATTGTTCCTATGATCTATATACTCTGTGTGCCTACAAGATGCCAGTATTAAGAGTTCATTCCTTGCATATTCTCTGTCCATCACCACTGCCCTATGCTATGAGGAAGTGCTTCTTCTCCACCCCTCACTTGGGTTACAGAAGGATTAGTCTGTATAACCACTTACTCTAGGCTAAGTGAGGTCTCTGAGTGCCTCATAAGGCCTCTTTAGCCATAGTTCTTGATGCTCTGGACTTATTGGCATGTTCATAGGAGTTTTTGTGGAAATGTAGTTACCTGGAAGTGCTGAGGTGTTTGTTCGCTTGTTTGAAACTTGAGTAACGTAAACACCTTGTTCTTCTGCTTAATCCCCAAGGATTGACATGGGGATGGTTCAGTTTCTCCTTTTAGTATATTCAGTAGACTAACGCAGCAATGTGCTGTGTTCTCCTTCAATAGTCCTTGTTGCTCCCATTTACTACCCACATGGTAAGAAAACTGTCCTACGTGTTTATCTCAAACTTACATGGAGAAATTTGAGAAGAGTCAATTAGTAGAACCATCCATAATGTCAACTACTAGTAAGGGTCTATAGAGGCAAACATAGATACATATATCCATATCTGTCTATCTATCTATCTATCTATCTATCTATATCTCCTCTGGAAATTTTTTTCCGTGATACATTAGTTGGTGGGAACGAATTTTTCATAGAATATGTAAAGGCCATTCTGTGTGTACATGTTTGTATATATTTCATAATTTTCCATGTATATGTAGATAGAAATCTACACACCAAAGTTCTACTTCATTTATGTAATTATTAAGGTTATTTTTATGATGAAATGTGAAGATTTCAAAGAATTTTTATCTCCTAATTTTCTCCCAAATATTAATTTAATTATATAGGGGAACATGTAATCTAAATTCCTAAATAGTTATATCAATATTGATGCTAATTTTCAACGCTTTTTTTATCAAGTGTATATATTAATAAGATGTGTGAAATTTTTTAATTCTAGTAATAGCTTTAGGTATAGATTTTTTTTTTTTGATTTGTATGTGTGTGGTGTGTTTTATTATATATTAGTCTCTTAAATCAAATAGAAAACAAAAAGTGGAGCTACAAACCAAAGTTACAACAGTATTAGCTTTTCTCATCGCCCGTCTATCTACTTTTGCCAGAGGTCTTTATTTCTTCATAAGGCTTTGAGCTACTGCGCAGGGTCCTTGACTCCAACCTGAAGAACTCCCTGTGGCAGGCGGGTCTGGTGGTTAAGAACTCTCTCAACTCTTGATTAACTGGGAATGTCTTGATTTCTCCCTCATTTTCGAAGGAAAGTTTTGCTAGATATAGGATTCTTGGTTGACGGTTTCTTTCCTTCAGCACTTGAAGTACATTGAGCCATGCCATCTGGCCTCCGAGGCTCCTGATGAGAAATCTGCTCATGACCTTCCTGGCAAATCTTCTCTCAGCTTCATAGAACTTTCATAATGTACCTTATCGTGTCTTATGCAGCAGAACATTTTGTATAGTATCGTGAAGTCAGTTAAGTTGTAACATTATTTTGAGACCAGAATTTAAGGAAAAGGAATTGAATATTTCAAGTGTAGACATTATGAGGTCTTTAAAGTTATTACAGATTTTCAAACTAGAAATAAAAAGGCCGCTGAAGTATCCTACAGATTTTAATTTATAACAAAGTGAATACCAATATCTAATAACACACGTAAAGAAAAATTTCTTTGGGATCCTTTTTCCTAAGTGTAAAGGGGCCTTGAACTCAAGAAGTGAGAGAACCCCTGTGGTTTACCCCCAGCTGTGATGCGTCCATTTCTTGCTCTGACCTCAGAGTGCACCACTGTGATGTACTTCACAGAGCCCTGTAAAAGGGGCAGCTGGGCCCAGGTTTTTGGTCCTTAGAGCCCAGGAAGCTGCTTTTGGTGACCTGACGGCCTTGGACCTACAGTTAGCTTGTTTTTTCCTTGTTTCTGCCATTTTGTTGATTTATTTTTCTCTTTTCTCTACTCTTTTTTATTTTTCTCATTTTTCTTTCTTCTTTGCCTTCTTCTCATTTTTCTCTCTTTATCATTTCTTTTAGTTTTAAATTTTTTCTTCTCAATTTTTTGGTGTTTCTTTTCCATTTCTTCTGCTTTCTTTTCTTCCTTTGTTCTTTTTCTCATTTGTATCTTAATTTTAGTTAGTATTGCTAGATTAGTACAGTTAGCATAGTCAGTACTGTTGGTATAGTTAGCATAGCTGGTGTAGTTAATACTTGATTAGCATAGTTAGTGTAGTTAGTGCTAGTTAGCGCTGTTGGTACAGTTAGCGTAGTTAGCGTTGTTAGTAGAGACAGCACACTTAGCACTGTTAGTACAGGTAGCATTGTTAGTTAGCGTAGTTAGCGTTGCTAGGTAGTGCTGTCAGTCAGTGTAGTTAGCAGGTCACCATGATGCAGGGCCTCACAGCCAACTCTGCTGACAAGGAGGCTCATATTGATGGCTTTGAGATCCTCCGCACCATTGGTGAAGGCACCTTCGGTAAAGTGAAGTTGGCGCGGCACATTCTGACCGGGACACACGTGGCTCTCAAGGTGATTAAGAAAAGGCGTCAGAGCGTCGCAAGTGTCCAGGCACTCTTCCGGGAAGTGTGCGGTATGAAGATCCTGAATCACCCCAATATTGTAAAACTAATGGGGGCGATTAACACAGAGGAGGCATTTATTCTGGTGATGGAGTACCTCAGTGGGGGGGACATGTACCACTATTTGAAGATCCATGGCCGTATGACAGAGGTGGAGGCCCGAGGCCCGTTCCAGCAGCTGCTCTCCGCCCTGCAGCACTGCCACCAGAGGGGCATCGTGCATCGGGACCTGAAGCCACTGAACCTCCTCTTTGATTCCAACATGAATATCAAACTTACAGACTTTGGCCTCAGCAACAAGTGTGATGACTCTGGACAAATGGACACAATCTGCGGCACACCCCCTTACTCTGCCCCGGAAATCTTCCTGGGGCAGAGCTACAGCGGCCCTGCGGTGGACGTGTGGAGCCTGGGAGTAGTGCTCTACACCATGGTAACTGGGTGCCAGCCCTTTGGGGGAAAAGACTACCAGGAGCTGCGGAAGCAAGTCCTACAAGGGAAATACCACATCCCACCTTATCTGTCTTTGGAGATAAGGGATCTATTACAAAAAATGATTGCCCTCAACCCCAGTGACAGAGGCACCTTACCTGACCTCATGAGGCATGCTTGGTTAAACATGGGCCAGAAGGAGCCACTCCAGCCACCCTGTGAAGAGGACCTGAAGGTGACAACGGTGACGACTCCGGGCTTGACTTGCAACCAGATCCAGGATGCTGGAACAGGCAGTGTGAGCTCCAAGAAACCCCAGGTAGGGGCCTCCATCGTAACTGTGAGGCCCTTGTGTCGCGGGGACCTCAGCGGCAGTGAACTTGAGCCTTCTCCAAGCCCTGTGGTGTCCCCCCTGAAAAGCAGGTGGCTCTACCAGGGAGAAAACGTGCAGCTGCAGGAAGACCAGCAGGCGGGGCAGAAGACCGGTGAGTCTGCCTGTCCCCCACCCAGCCTGGAGTCGAGGACTGCCACCCCCAGCCCAGCGCCCCAGTGTGGCACTGGGACATCCCCCTCCACCAGCAGCAGGATTGGAGCCCCAGAGGGAACCAGCTGCCCCCCGGGTGTGTCCAACACTGGAGGGTCCTCCCACACTGGGCAGCCTGAGAGTGTGTCCTCATCCACTCCCTCTGGCCACAGCCGGAAAAAGCAAGGGGTGGCTAGGAGAACCTGGAACTTTGTTTTGAAACATCTTTGTTGCAAGCTGCCCAGCAAGAGGCGTCATAATAAAGTGAGCCCATGTGAACCCCATGCATGACCGAGGCAGGAAGGTCAGGCCGCCGCGCTCCCTGGGGCCCGGTCCAGTGGAAGATGAGTGTGTTCTCTGCGCGGCCTTCAGAAGCATCGTATCCAAGACCCTGGCCAGCTCAGAGGATGGTCCGGAGCAGCCCGGGCGACCGAAAGCGAGGCCACCGTGGCTGCAGGTCTGCCCCTCAACCCCCACCTGGGTGAAACTTCAGAGACTGGACTGTCATTCCCGGGTCACGTCTCCCCTCCCCCACTCTTCTGTCTTCCGTGTTGGTGGGGGAGGGGGATAGTTCTTGTTCCAGGAACTCCTTGGTTCTTCCAATTCTAGTTAATAAACTTGATGCTCGGGCTTCCCTGGTGGCGCAGTGGTTGAGAATCTGCCCGCCAATGCAGGGGACACGGGTTCGAGCCCTGGTCTGGGAGGATCCCACATGCCGCGGAGCAGCTGGGCCCGTGAACCACAATTACTGAGCCTGTGCGTCTGGAGCCTGTGCTCCGCAACAAGAGAGGCCGCGACAGTGAGAGGCCCGCGCACCGCGATGAAGAGTGGCCCCCGCTCGCCACAACTAGAGAAAGCCCTAGCACAGAAACTAAGACCCAACACAGCCATAAATAAATAAATAAATACTTTAAAAAACAAAACAAAAAAAATTGATGCTCCAGAAAGATGTATCACACTGTGCTTTGCATCTGCTGTGATGTATAGTGCTCAAGGACACACCTAGAAAGACAGAAGCTGAGAGATTGGAGTGTGGATGCAAAAATAGAGTTACTAGGAATGGGAGAAGTACAATTTAAACTCAATTACTGGGGCGCACACTTCCACTCCAGCACAACGCAGTGCTTTACATGTTTACATGGCCCCAAGGTATTATAGGACACATTCCCATTAGCTCTGTTGCTTCTGGGCCGTGCTCAGGAACTAGGTCAATACATATGCTCCTGGGTGGGGATCCAGCCTCCACATTGCTCAGTTCCATCCTTTTCCATAAGCCCGAGCTCACCCCCAGCCTCCTCCCCACAAACAGGTGGAGGTCAGCTCATGACTCTCACAATCCTTAGGTTCTTCCAACCTGCTTTCATCCTTGGTCAAAACCAGCCAATTGTTGGCTTGTCTTTCCCAAAGTTATCATCCTCTTTATTTCTAATGTGGAACACCTACCTCTTTATTCAATTTCAGATTTTATAAAATACTGGAAAAGTCTTTGGCTTTAAGCTGCTTTTTTCTGCTTTCCTACAACAAATGTCCATTGAGAAAGTAAACAGAAAATCATTATCTAATTGAAATTGTAGGAGCAAATATATGTAGAAAAAATATATATACCTTAATACTGTCCCATTTGTATACGTATTTCTGATCAGTGCCATTTGTATAGCTTCACTATTAATTGTCAATTCCTTTGGGGTAATCTGGAGTCCCTACTGAAATGCAAACATTCTCTGAGAAAACAGCACTGCTATTACCACTTAACTATGCTTTAAGGTAAATTAATTTGTCAGCTTTGTTGGTATGACCACTGACAGTCACTAGACTGCAGCTCGTTAACATTGGTTATAAAATGTGTTTTGCTGGAGGGCGGGGGAGAGGAAGTTTCTGAGCCCAGTTGATATTCTCAGACTAATTCACAGTGTGGTCTTGGGGGCTGTTCCTGTCTCTGGAATAGAAGCGGCCAGAGAGTGAAGAATTACAAGAACATTTACTTCCTTCATTTCCTCTTTAGTTCTAAATATATCTCAATTTCCAAAAATAAAAGGCTATGTAATATATTTCCAGTTTTTCTTTATTAATAGGATCAGTAAATAATTAATAAAAGCAAATTAAAAGTGAACTTGTCACAAAGGGAACAATCCTTTGTCTGACATTAGTGAACAGCCTGGTTTTTAATATAAAATACTTTATAAAAGAAAATTATGCTGAGTTGCACTAAGGGTAATTAACTTTTCAGATGCAATAGCTTTAAACTATTTATGTTGCTTGAAAATAATTACTTGTAAGCAATTTGTTTCAATTTTATAAACTAGGGCCAGTTATTATAGGTATTACAGAAGCAGTAATTGCTATTCAGCAGGGTGACACTTTGCTCTGTCCTCTCAGCGACTCCTGGTTGGAGATACGGGGGCACAGGACGGTAGGGAATTTGTAGCTGCTTTGCTTTTAACATCATTGTGTTAAGGCTGCAAGAGACTAGCTTATAAACTATGAGAGTCAGGCAAAGAGTTTGAACCTACACTATAAAATCCTGTAGTTCTACCCTCTTTACAATATCTGGCAAATCATTCATTTCACTAGGTTTATAGAGAGCCATTTAGTAAAATGAAATGGGTATCCTATGGGTAAAGATTTAATGTCTAGTGCAATCTAGGGCATTATAGTGCTACCTTCCAGCTCTTCTCTCCCAGTGTCTTATACTGGAGTTAGTGATGTGCACATATCTATTCATAGTTCCTCATTCCAATGAACTGTAAGGTCTTGAAATTGAAGGCATGACTTAGCAAAACTTTTTTCAAGGAGCAGGCACACAGAATATGAGTGCTGATTACATTTCATAATTAAATTCATTTTTTTTCTAATATAAACATTGAATTTCTCCTTAGCTTTCATACTAAGAAGACCTTGCAACTCACAAGATTTGACAAATAACTCACCTCTTTGATTACATGTTTATTTGCATATTACTTTTTACCTGATATGAGAATGAACACAGCTAAATACAGTTGTACTGGGAGCTTTGTACACATGTGGAGGGATGAAAGAGAAAGGGTGTCGCTAACAATGGATTCTGACAGCAAGAGAGAGGCAGGAGGTCCTTAAGGACAATCCCTATTATTAGTTAGTGGTGGAGCTGAGGGGGGTCTGTATTCCAGTGATGTTTGTTTTTGTTCTGTTTTTATCCTCATAATTGTGTATCTGAGCAGCAACCCCCTGATTGGTTTTGTATTGGTTATTAATTATTTACTAATTATTAATTATTAATACAACCTCTATATATTTTGTAAAATTTATCTATATTTTATAAAACATATTTTATGTTATTTATTAGATAAAACTTTTTGTAATCTTGTAAAAAACATTAGCAAGGGTTAAAATGATCATCCAATTTTTTTTTCTCTATAGTAAATATAACAGGGAGTTTTGGAAGAAAGAACCATTTTAATGTGTGTAATCTTCCTAAACTGTGGGAATCCATATGAAAATGCCAGGCTGGCCAAACTTATTAGATACATAAATACATACTCGTTAAAATGTTGAATGATGGTTCAAAATCATGGCTCAGTTTGGAACCATGACTAGAAAGAGCTAGGAGAATGGCAGTTAGATAAATACTTAGTATTTCTAAAGGGATGTGGGACACAGTACCTCTTAAACATGGCATGCCCAAGAGTCACATGAAAAGGAATTGTAGTAAAGGGGTTTTGACTTTTCAATTCTCATTCAAGATTATAAACCAACTCTGGAATCATATGTGAACCATACCTAATCCTTGCTTGTTGCTCAACCTATTGTGTCTAACTCTGAGAAGCAGATTTCAGAGGGACAAAGGGAAAGAAGTTTGCAACACTAGGCCTATGAATTAAGCCCTGCTTAGTTCTCCTCTTTGATTTTACTGTGTACTGATATAGTATACGTCAAAGCATTTTATATAATCTGCACACCAAATAATTCACACTGAAATGTAGTTATGGCACTAAAAATATCTTGCCAAAAGCCATTCTCCACAGAAGAGGAGTGAATGTGTGTTCCCAAACTTAACTTAAAGTGATAACCTTATAAAATCCTTTGAATATCGGATGTGACTGGTGTGTAAACTAGATAGTGTCCTATTCAAAGATGCTTCAGGGTGTTTCCTGAAATAGATGTACTTATTTGGATTGGCTATATTTTCTGTCACTCCCTGTCTGAATTACAGGAAGCACTTCATCATTAGGTGACCTGATTTGACCCCAGTTCCTCTCCCACAACTTCTCTATATGGTAGCCAGAATTGTCATTAACAAACAGAAGTTCAGTCTTTCTAAATTAGCTCCCATTTCACTCTGAATATAAACCAAACTCTTCAAAATGACTTAAAAGCCCCACATGATTACCCCTCCCTTAGTTCTCAGACATCTCACATCACTGAGATGCAGCGGGAGCTCCGGTTCACCTTCTGCTTCTCCGGTGACACTAGCTTCATAGCTTTCTCCAAACATACCAGACAAGTTCCACATTTAGGATTTTGCTCTGACTCTGAATGGGTCAATTTTCCCCAAATATCTTCATGGGTGAAGTCCCTCACTTCTTCAAACTTTTGGCTCAACTATCACCAAAAGGAGGTCTACCCATACCAGCCTAAGTAAAAGTATAATCCACCCCCAGGCCCCGCCTACAATTGAAAACCCTTTCCTTGTTCTTTCATTCCATAAGGCTCATTGCCTTTTAATGTAAAATATCATTTATGTGTCCATGTTTATCATTATCTGCTGCCCCATCGCTTCTAGAATATAAGCTCCACAAAGGCAGGCATCTTTGTTTGATTCACTAAAGTATCTTTGGAAAGTGAAATAAAACCTGGCTCATTGTGGGCCATCAATACATTTTTTTTTTTAAGTTGAATTAAATGAAAAGGAGACAGGAACAAATCATGTTTTGGCCTACATGTAAATGATAGCATTAAATTGTCAATTGTCCTTGGAAACAATTGGAGAAAAGTTAGAAAATCATTTTTTTCCCCCTTTAAAAATCAGCAAATTGTATAGAATTGAGAATTTACCTTGGAGCAATTTAGAATCCATGTGTTGTTTGAATTTTGACTAAGCAATGTCTTTAAGTTCACCAAATTAATCAAGCAAACAAACCTGAGTCTAAATGCAGACTTCCTTACGAAGTACATATTAAATGATCTTACAAGTATAGGAGGGAACTGCTCCCAGAGTAGGGTTGACCGGTGTCAGAAGCTAATAAAGGTTTGAATATTAAAATAAATAGAATTAAATTAAATTAAGCATTAATGATCATGAACAATGAAGTAAGTTTCCAATGCTATATATCAGAAAGACCTTCAAAAGAAAAAATGTCATTTGATTAGTTTCAGTAAGCTTTATTATGCTCAACAAATCAAGGGATGATCTACTTAATTTTTCATATTAAAAGTTTGTAATTTTCATCTAGTTTAATGTTCACAGGCTTTCAGAATTTTTGTTCACTTGATATTTTTTAATTAAATCCTTAGGTTGTGAAGTTTTTCCCTTAAAGTAAAATCTTCCTTGCATTTTACAAATAAAAGTTACCTGTTGCAATATTCAAATAACATATATTATGCCTCTGCTCCGTCAGCATATTGACAGATTTGCTGCTGAGACATAATGGGTTGTTCTCTTGGTTAAGTCTTAAACTATACTGAGTATTACATATGAAAAACTGCAAGTAGTGATTTGATAGAATGTCCTCACCTTCTTTTTCCTGTCCTTTATGTTTCATTATGAGGAATTGAAATATAACCCTAAGCAAGACCCCGTTGCAAAATCATTCCTTTCCCTTTTGAGTAATGATTTTCTGGTAGTGAAAATGTGAAATAATGAAAAGGTTAGAATATGCTTTAATTCATTCTTGCAAAGGTTACGATTACATCATTATTTGGGTCAAAATCAAATCATTGCTTCCATTCTTCATATGTTAGATTAGTGTCAGATAAATACAGCATAGTATTTGTGTCAACACTTAAGGATAATATGTTATTGTAAACCTTTATTAATCTTAATGACTTTCAAATGTACCTCGTGCTTGAATATTTATTTCTTTAAATGTCAACTCACCTTTTAAGCTATTGCTCATGTAAACCAAAAAGCAATCTACCTAGACTCAGGAAATGTTTCTCATGTGGCTGTTTAAACATAGCAACCAGGATGTAAAGAGTTTGAAAATCAATTACATGCTTTCAGAATCTAATCAGCAACACTTGATTGGAAGTATCAACCCACAAGTACAGAAAAAGGAAATCGCTTCAATAAACGTCACTGATATTTCCTAGCATTTTGTACTTCGGTACCAACAGGAAACTAAGAAATGTTGCTAGGATGTTAGCGTCAAATGTTTCAGCCTTTATGACCATTCATTTTGAATATATTTAATTCATTCAAACAAGTAAGGATTAGCATCATAGTAAACTGTCACCAGTCTATGAATAAGCAAGTACACCTATGTCTCTTACCTCCCTGGGACAATTACACCCTCTACATGGGTCTGTATTATTATCTCTGAAACTCTCCAGTTGCATTACTGTCACCCATGTGCTTGAAAATCCAGGTTTACTGTCAAACCATAATAATACAAAGAGATTTAATCTTTTGAACTGTAAAATATATTAAATCTAATAATAGGCTTGAAGAAAAAAATCCACACCACATGTCAATTAAAACTTCCTAATCTGAACATATGTATGGTACATTTCTATTAAATTTTTGTTTGTTTTCTCAAAGGATTATTATGTTCTGTATACTTAAATCTAAAATGTTGCTATCTCACAGTCTTAATAAATAATACTCTATGGCTCCTTATTAACTTTAAATGATTTTTAAATTTTAAAACTGATTAAATGTTTAATTTTATTTTTATTACCATTTTTTATCCTGGAGGGACACTTGAGAAACTGGTCAAGTCTCAGAAAATCTCTATGTTAAAAAAAAAATCTCTATAGAACACTATACATAAGAATGATTAGTAATTGTAGATATCATAGCCTGCAAATAATTTTCAATGATCTTTTAATTAGACAACATTTTCCTCTAGGTCTGTTTATTTTGGCCAATGTATAAATTCTAGTTTTATATTTAGTTTTCTCTTCCCACAAAGAACACCGACTCTAATGAAAATTATTAATGTAGGAATAGGAAATTGCAGCTTCTTCCTCCCTTTTTTCGTTAAAAAAGGTCTGCTCGATACTGTTTCTTTATCTAACTAGGCCTAAATATAACAAATTACTACTATACAATATTCTAGTGAGGTATGTTTTCTGGCATATAACATGTAAAATATTAGGGCTTTTTGGCTTGATGTAGTTCAGTGATTTAAGTTGAATAAAGAAAAGGTGGATATATTTTCTGGAAAAATAAATATATAAAAAGCAGATACTAGAGGGGAGTTAACACTTAGAAACAGAGAAAACTGCAGGGTAAAAGGTGAGTTTCTCATTTGTTTTGCTTTTAGCCTGAGACTACTCCAGAGTTACATCTGACAGGGAGGCTAAAGCTTCAATAGAAATCAGCCTCATTCTTGTGGAGAACTAGAAGACAGAGTTCAGGGCAGTCATAGCTTCTGGAATCTGAAGGTGAAAATGGCAGAAAGTACAGAGTTAGGGAGGAGAAGCCCCAAACTCTGTGTATAAATTTTACCCAAATATCTGACTGACCCCTGAACCAGACAACCATGGGACTGACTTCAAAAAAGCCAGCTACAGCTCAAAGAATAGAACGTAAATTTAGCTGCCTCCCATTTCAAAGCAACCATTCAAAGCAAATGGATTTCAAAGCAACCATTTTAACTACTCATCACAATATTCTTCTTCTTCTCTCAAAGTCAAATTTTGAGGCTGAGAAGATTCAGAGAAAGGAACCCTTCTTAATCATATACTTGTATTTAAAGGAAGGGGGAAAAAACTGCACAATTTTGTTGGTCAGATCTTCCAGTTGGCTTACAATAAGTCTTAAGACTTATTGATATTCACTCTATCTCTGATTCCCAAACAGCAATAGGAGGATTTCAAGATTTCATTTTGCAGCATGATTTTTGTATTTAGTTTCTGTAAACTCCAAAAATCTTATGCTTGAAGAAAAAATATTTTCTCCAGGGTCTGGTGGAGACTTGTGCAACTGGATAATGTCATGACAAATGACTGTTAAGTGGACTAGTTTCTGTAACCCTTTTTCATCTTCAAAGCACTCAGCAAAATCTGCTTATTTTTAGTGGCTTAAAAAAATAATATTTATCTTACAGTTCTGAAGGTCTTGAAATCCCGCTGGACTAAAATCAGCAGAAAATCAGCAGGGCTACATTCTTTTTGGGGTCTGTAGGGGAAAATTCTTTCCTTGCATTTTCCAGCTTTTAGGGACTGCCCCTGTTCCTGAGCTATGGTCCTCTTCCACTATCTTCAAAGCCAGCAATGGAGGGTTAAGCCCTTCTGACGTCACATCAAGCTGAAAATGTCCTCACATTTTTTTTTTCTGACTCTTCTTTTATGCCTACTTCTTCCATTTGTAAGAAGCTTTGTGATTCTATTGGGACCACACAGGTAATCCAGGATAATTTCCCTATTTTACAGTCAGGTGATTAGCAAACTTAATTCCCTCTGCACCCTTAGTTTCTCTTAGCCATGTAACCTTACATATTCTCAAATTCTGAGGATTAGGATGTGGACATCTTTGGAGGGCAATTATTTGGGTTACCACAGCACATATACTATATTTGGGGAAATAAATCTTCTTTAAATTTTCTCTTGTTGAAATTCTAAGAACATAGGGAAATTACCAATGTATATACTTTTACAGGATGTTGGAGTTTATTCTTATTCAAGCAAACATTGTCCTAAACCTGCATAATATTAAAAACCATAAAGTCGAATCATTGAAAAAACGTGTGAATTATGAGAAGAAATATCTCTAAAGCTCATGTCAAACTTACTAGACTGCTATATATTTATGAGAAACATTTGTAAACTGTGAATAATAACATCTCTTTTACATTCTTCTAAATCTTCAAAAGTCATATACGTGTACACATGTACATATAGTCACACACAAACATAATGCACAAACATGTTTACATACATACGTGTGTGAATACTCATATACACTATATATATTTTCAATCCTCTTTTTTCCTCAGATTCTGCATTTACAAGTTTGCCTACTTGCTAAAATTTATTTGTAACCCCCAAATCAGTACTTGCAGCACTTTCATCATCCTTCAAGGACACGTGCAGAGCAGCAAAAAAATTGAGTTGCCTGACTCAACTCAATGAGTTGAACAAGGCAACACTCAGCTTTCTTGTTTCAGCTTTTGTACTGAAAATAAACGTCTCTTTTTTGTGGCCTATTTAGTGCCACATTTTTTGCAGTGTTCTGCTTTTTGTTGTTTAAAATGGCCCCTTAATGTAGTGCTAAAGGGCTGTATAGAGTTTCTAAGTGCAGGAAAGCTGTGATGTGCCTTACACAGAAAACAGGTGTGTTCAGTTATAAGTTATAGTGCTGTTGGTGGTGAATTCAATGTTAATGAATAAACAGTATATGTTGATCCCGGTGTCATTAAATAGAAACACACATAAAACAAGGTTATGTATTAATCAGTTGATGAAAATGTTGTGACCAGCGGCTCACAGGAACCTAATCTTATATTTCCCCTAGAAGCAATAGTTCAATGTTGTCTAATTTAGTATTTACACAGACTTCATAGAATGTAACTACCATAAATAATGTGAATTAAATCTCTTTACACACACACACACAACGCACACACACACACACAGAATCAATAGAATAATTGATGGTTTAAAATTTGGTAACATGATTGGTACACTCGATTTTCTAAAACAAATATAAATCATAGCTAATTACCAAGTATATAGAAGAATGAAAGGGCTTGGCAATTAAGGATGACACCAGTGAGGCTATCTTCAATCCTTTACTTCAGTTTTTTGCACCATCTAGAGGGAGGTTTGTGAGTAGATAAACTCATATGGATTAGAAAAGTACATGGTAAACTTTTACATCAGATGTAATAGAAGAAACTTTCCCAATACGTATATTCTGAAAGAGTATTTCCTATTTTTCTGGTTTCAGTAAACAGACTAATTTCTTTTAAAAAAATCATTTATAGCCATTGTCAATAGTATAAATAAGAAGACCAAATCTAAACCTCATGTCCTTTTTCAATTTCAACAATGACTTATTGATAAAAAAACTACACACGTGGAAGGGGAAAGCAACAGATAAAATCAATGCTAAAATGTAATTAATCTGTAATCTGCTTTATTTAACCTCATAAATCAGAAATCAACTGCTAAATATATTTAGAATTCTCATTTACATTTGAATTGTGTTCCCATAACCTTTTAATCTAACATGTATTTTAAAAGTAGAAATTGCTGTTTATTAAGAGGACTTTACTCTTAGGTACATCATCACAAGAAAAGAACAAACATTAAACAAAACAAAGTTAATTTCTCATTCTTAGGGATTTCACAAGAAGTAAAAAGAGTTAGACTAAAGAAAAATGTGAACACAAGTTTTGTTTCATTTTGGTTATTTTTCTGCCTTGGGCTAATGTAGGCTTCAAATTCCATTTCAGAGTGAGTTTGATGATTCTATTTGAGAAAAAAGAGCTTCAGGAACCAACTAAAAATCCAGTTCGGGGACTATTCCAGCCTGAGGAAATGAAGCAATTTAAAGTTAATTAAAGCTACTCCTCCTTTAAAAGTAGAAATCTGTCTCCTAGGGAATGGGTTTATTGTTTTGCATTGGTTATATTTAATTTTCCCAAAGACTGGGAATTCACCAAAATTTCAAAGACTTATATTAATTAATCTTTTTTTCATGAACATTTTTGTTACAGGGAATATTATATCCCAAACTGAAACATGTCTATAAGATTTTACGACCATATACAATCATATGATTCTACTTCATAGAGTATGTTAGCAACAGGAATATCAGAGACCTCCATTCATTAAAGGTGGCCCATGAATTACCTTTTCAGTAACAGACCGAAAAGAGAATGAGAGAGTGTGGGATATTCAGTCTTTTATCTGCACACAGCAATATATAAATTCTCAGAGGTGAGAATAAATGAATTATGTATGAATGAGAGTGAGCTTTCCTAAAGTATGGCATACTAAGTAATGATTTATTGGTAGAGCCATTGATAGTCAGTACAGTTGTCCTAAATAAGAAGTGATACATTGAAATTATGCTTAAAATAAATATTGTTTCTGAAAACTGCATTAAATTTTGAGGCCTTGGGAAAACAAAGTGAATATTTTAAATTAAAAATGCTCAATTCTTGAGTGGAATAATGACTGGCAACACAGAGTCATAAATATTTGTTGTCTAATTTTATTGAACACTAGATCCTCTGTTGGCCACTGAAAAGCAATTAAGTGGGTGATGACATGCACTGGAAACATAAATCAATGTAATGTGACCATTGCTGTGATAAAGACATGAAAAAGGAACTAGTGAGGTACAAATGTGGTAACATATAGACTGATTTAGAATTTCAGACATGGCTTCTTGGTGGAAAGAGATTCTCTTGCGGCTTAAAAAATAAGCAGAGCTGGACATTCTAAAGAGCGGGAAAGGATATTTCAGAGAATGGAGAAACAGGAACAAGGGAACATGGGCTGGAGGGAAGTTACAGCTGTCAAATTTGTGACAAAACAAAACAAAACAAAACAAAAGTGGTAGATAAAGATGTAGTCAGAAACAGGGGAAAAAAGTAAGAGGTTGTTTTCTAGATGAGACTAGAGGCTTTATTTTCTCCCTCTACACTGTAGTTGGATCATTAAATGATAGGTTCAATACAGACTTTTAAAATATGTAAACAATTTTGATATTTAACTAGTTAAGCTGATTATCCAAGTGAAGTTGTAACATAGGAAAGAGCTGAAAATTTTAATTTGGGTAATACAGAGATGCAAATGATCATTGAAGCAATGAGATCTAATTAAGTCTTCAAGAAAAGAGGAAAAAAGAACAAGGACATAGCTTGGGAGACTGTAGGAAACAGTCATTATGTCCCATCTTGGGCAAGCAGGTAGCATTTGGAACTGGCAGAAGTTATTAAAAGTGGGTGAAAATTAAAATGTGAAAAATGTATTTTATTCAAATGAATGTACATCTAAGTAATTTTCATAAATGTTTATAGGAACTCTTAAGTTAAATGAAATCACGCATTTCATTTCCTATAAAACTGAACTACATTAAGTTTTCCATCCATTTCATCATGTAATGCTCATAAAGGAAATATTCTGAATAAATGTAGTAGGGTACACGATTTAGATATATTTGAAAAGCAAAGAATCAGATACATCATCCAATTCTACTTTAATCCATTCTGTACTCCTAAATTTTAGACAAGCGGTTATAAATCACAGAGGTCATAGCAATAAAGAAAAGAAAAAAGGGAAATGTGAGTAATCAAATCCCAATTTTTGCACAGAACAATTCCTCAAGGTAATTAGTTCCAGCAAACTGCTCTTCTATTCCTTTACGGTCCTTAGTCATAACCTTGACTGTCTCAAATTCTTAATAACTATGCAGTGTTTTAAAAAAGATATTGAATATGCAACTTGTCATATTATTAAGTAAACTGGTCATGTTCATTATATTATTTTAAACCATTCTTTGATAATTTGGAAAAGAAGTCATAGTTCGTATCTATCTAAATAACAAATTAATATTTTATTAAATATAGTAAAACTATAAGAAAAATGTCTTTTGATGATCATATCTTACATCATTATACTCCTCAGTTTAATTTTTTATATTTATTTTACTTTTAATTCAATTACCTCATTGGTTGTGTTTTAGTTGTATAAAATTGGACATCTGTAGGCCTTTTGTTTGTTTAATTTATTTTGGTGGAGGGAACAGAGATAATGGCAATACAGATTATATTAGTTTAATAAAAAAAAACAATTCAGAAAGCATTCCACAAATTTAGTGGCTTTGTACCTTTATTCTACAATAGATATAACTCATGTAATCAGTAAAAAAATCTGTCAACATTCTTATATGTACCATATTAAATTATACAGTACACATTAAAATCAATCTGTCATCATAATTATTGTTATATTTTTGAACAGAATTTTATGACATCCTACTTTTAACTAAAACCTTTTTTTTCACAAGGCTTCACATTGATGCAAATAAAGGTAATTTTTATTTCAGATGATTGATTAAACTAAAAGGCTTTAGTAAGTTACAAATAGCTAAAACATATAATACTTTCTATGTTCATAATGCTACTGTATTCACTCCATTTAATCCTCACAATGACCCTTTGAGGTGTGTACTCTTACTACACCATTTACAGATGGGGAGACTGAGACCCAGTTGGGACACTTTTCAAAGTCACAAAGATCTTAAGTGATAAGGAAGGGGTTTTAACCCAGGTGATCTGGCTCCAAAGCTATTGCTTTTATCCAGTACACAATATGGCAGATTTGATAGCAAGATAGTTTTTGTACTTCACCCTGGATGTCGAGAATCCAAACAAAGAAGATATGTGATTAATAATAGACTGATGAATGTTGTCAAATATAATCTTTTCTGAGACTTTTTTCAATCTGACTATTAAGCACTTATGTACTTTTGTTTTATTATTTACGCATTTTTTTACTTATTCAGCTAATACTTTTTAATTAGAGATGCAGATTTTTTTATATTTTCCTTCTTAAGAATGGACTCCATAGTTCTATCATAACCTAGCAACTCCCACGTACTAACTATTTGTAATGCAAAAAGTATTCTGACCTTGGAGAACTAGACCTGCACATAATATTTAGTCACAAATAACCATTTTTATGATGTCGAGGGAATAATGGGTGAACTTTCTAATCATGAGTAACCATATGCATCCTAATGTAATTATTTGTTGTGAAATTATTTCCAATTTCAGATCCACATAGTATCACAACAATTTTTAAAAAATTTTTATTGGAGTATAGTTGATTTACAATGTTGTGTTATTTTCAGGTTACAGCAAAGTGAATCAGTTATGCATATACATGTATCCCCTCTTTTTTAGATTCTTCTCCCATTTTTTGTTGGCATTTAAAAACATCTTTTATTTGTTCTCAATTGAGTGTTTCCTTAAGAATAACATATTTTTTTAAAAAAATGGAAATCAAGTCTCTATTTAGAGTAAACTGGAATCTATTGTAATATATAACATATTGAAACATAGTTATGTTTGTGATCCCTGAAAAAAAGACAAGATAACAAAAACAGTGATTTTAAATAGCAAGTTTAATTACAAACTGGACTTTATATCATAAAGTGGCTTTCTTTTACCATGCAAAGTTTTACTAATATTGTCACATACACATTTTAAAAAGAGGGATAAAACAAACAAAAAGTGTTCAGTAGATATTTTCCTCTTACAATTTTATATTCACTGTCTGTATAGCAAAGAGAGTAGAAGAGGTCAAAAGGATCATTTTAAAACACAGGAGTTTTTAAAAATCTATTTTATTATCTTATATACATATTTTTAAGGCAATTTATATAACATAACCAAACTGCTTTGTATTGCAGATATAAACACAAGCTAAAATTTGAAAAGCTGTAGCAAAAAATAAAAACAAATTACATTACATTAAACTAACTTAATAAACATGAATGTACATTCTGACTGTGACCATAATTAGTACTTACAACGATTATATTACACCCTCAGAGTAGTTGTTATTTCAGTGGCCTATATTTTGAGCAAGTCTGAAACATGGTAATAGGTTACTAGGACAGACTTTGAAATGTGGCTTAATGTTCAAATCATTCAGGAAACGCTGCAGAAAACAATTCACAAATAGGGGAAAGGTGTGTGGTTCTACCAGATGATTCAATGTTGCTTTAAGTCTAGAGAATTTATAAGTTCAAAATAAGCACTTTGTATGTGGTTATCACTGAAAAAGTAAGTTATGCAATCCAATTATATGATAGGTCAAAAGTAAAATAAAAACCAGCAAAACAAGCAAAGCCAAAAGTGTTTTGTGTCTCATTTCCTATCACATAAAAATCACTTGAGCTGAAGCCCATAGCTCTACATGGTGCAGAGTTAGACTCTTGAATCCGTTTCAGAGGTTATTGGACAATAAAAGCTGAAATATCAGTTTTAGAGCATTGATTTTCTAAATGTCCTGGAAAGACTCAGAGTGGGTGTCTTGGGGATGAGAAATACTTAAAAAGTTTCATTTAACATGTTTTCCCTTATATCAATGCTTAAGAGAGTAGAAACTAAAGTCAAATTCCATCCTTTCCACTATGGAAACACATAACTTCACTAACAATCAAAGGCACATTCTTTGAATAGAACAGAACTGAAAACATGCAGAATTTTTTCCTGATATATTATTCAATCCATACGATGGACGTTGAGGAATGGTTTCAATATTCCAGCCACGGTATCCAAAGTGATTTGACTAATATTTTTGACACAAAATAAAGAGTATACAAATGTGACCGGTACTGAGTTTCTAATGAGGGCAAATCTAATAAACAAGCAAAGCAAACATTATTACATGTGTTCAGATGAATTTCTATTGCTTATTATGAAAATCTATTTTATTGTCAGCAAAGCTACTAGAAGCAGCGTTATCAAACATTGGATAGGAATTAAGCCTTGATTTTCTGAATATATAAAGTCAATATATGAAAGGAATGCAATAGCTTCAACTATGCTTTTGCAATTTTAAATATTTTTTTCTGAAATTTCTAGAAAAACTTTCAACAGTGTCTACTAATACATCATGTTGGACAATTTAGTCTCACTGATTTATTATCAGAGTGTAAAGGGTAAATCAAAATCATTGAAAATGTATGCATCCTTGCTTACATATATAAAATCTTAAAAGAAATAAATTCTTAAAAAGAATTAATTCAGACATTGCCTATTCTCTTTTTAAAATATTACTTTACAAATAAGTAAAGTCCTTTTTTTTTTTTTTTTTGGCAAACACATAGCATGTTTTTTCAGGTTCCACAAAAATAAACCATTTAATTACAATCTACTATTTAACAAGCGCATCTTCTAGAAATAGAAGCACACAAATAATGTACAACCAGGGCATTACTTTTTTTTTCGGTTTGAGAGGTAGATTTTTGATGAAACAGACAACAACAAAAACAATGCTAATGCATTCCAGATGTCATATAAAAATGTATAAGGTACAGAATTAGGGCAAAGGAAAGAATGTTTGGAAATTCAAGTAAGGGTTGACTATAGAGGTGATACCTATTAAGTGGATGTTGTAATGTTAGTGTGCTTGTTTGACAATAAAAAAGGACACTCCGGGAATATCCATAGGCAGAGAAAAAGTTTGTGCAAAGAACATGACAGTTAGAATCTATTTGGAAATGTAAGGTTGTGGCAATCATGAATGATGTAAAAAAAGTTTGCATACAACATTCAGGAACTTATGTCATTTTTGGAAGTATTGAATGATATTAAACAAGGAAATATGGGTAGAATGGATAATGCATGTTGTAAGGGATTAGCTTGGGAGCCAGTTGACCTATAAAGGTAAGGTTGAAATACAGTAAAACAGTTTAATGAGGTCTATTACCAAGTCTATGTTAAAGATTATAGTAAAGCCTATATTAAAAATGACATAGATGTGAATAAAAGTATTAATAAATATAAAATAGGTACGTAAAATTTTAAAAACCTCAATCTCAACTTCACTCAAACTCAGCATCCATAATGTCCTGTCATTTCTGTCTCTAAACTGTAATTTGCCTCTTTCCAGGAATCTTTGCATCGTCATAATTTTGTTGAAGCTGCAATCATCTCTTACCTGGAATCCTGCCCCAAGTACTTTACTGTAGCTCCATTGGCTTCTTCTGAGCTTGTTTTTTTTAGTGCTAATAAAGTACTTTGTACAGAACACGAGTGTGATCATTGATGCAATTGGAATTGTGCACCAATGAAGACCAAGTTCCTGAATATGTCCACAACAGGCCTTCATGGTCTGGCTCCCTCCTTTTCCCCCAAATCATCTGCCACATTGCTTGCTCCTCTTCAGCCACACTACCATTCTCTCTCATCCTCATAGGGTCTTTGCTCTTTCCTAGGAGGACCAAGCTGTACCTTATTGTTAAGTCAAGTGTTCATTTGGTCTTCAGTTATTAGTAGAAGCATGGCTCCTTCAAGGAATGATTACTGATGTCCTTAAGTTGATTACTTCTATTTCACATTCTCATGCAATTAATTCTTCTTCTTTGCAACACCTCTCAACTCCAGAACTTTACATGCATTGATGATTGTTTGATTGATATTTTACTTTTTCATTAGATTTAAATGACATGAAAGAGGGAATTGTTATGATTTTGCTTACCAGACCCTACCCCATACTTGGCATATAATGGGTGTGTATTATTATTGAGTGAATAAATCTTCTAAGGCTTTAGTATAGAAGTTCATAATTAGTAAACTTAGAGACTTCTTTTTTAAATAAAAATGAGGAGTGGCTAAAAGTTTTTGAGCAGGGGAGTTTAAGTGATGAAAAATGCATTGTAAGACAATCTGAAATCAATATGGAAGATGGATTGAGGTAGAAGAGACAGAAGATCCAGAGAGCAGAAAGGCAGTGAATAAAGACAGGTTAAACTAGGATGGTGCCTGTTGAAGGGAAAATGTGGAGACCAAGGGAAAAATCAACTGTAAAATATGACAATTTTAATTCAAATGAAAGGCACAGATGAAAATAGGCATGACAAAGGGGAAGTGCAAATGTTGCAAATCTTATGAAAAAAATTAGTGAATATTATTAACTTTCTATAGTATATTTGAAAACTTAAATACATAAACTTACTAGATAAACAGAACTTACCAAGACAAAATCAAGATGAAATTAAGCTTTATTTGTTTAAAAATAATTTAATATTTTAGTAGTTAAATATCTCCTCACAAGGAAATGCTTGGAAATGCCATTGGCTGAGGGTCCCTACATGAGAAGGGCTCAGAGTGGAGTTGGGCTAAGAAGGCAGATCCATGTGCAAGCATGGCCATAGCATGGTCTGGCTCCTTCCTGTCCCCCACTATGGATGTGGGCCTGAGTCTTAAGTGTAACTCCCCTTCAGAAGCTGCAGTGCGTTGGCGCAGAACCAAGCCTGCCATGTGGAGAGCAACTCTCCTCCGTGAGACCTGCCAGGTCAAGCCTTTAGAGTCTACACTTGGAGTCTTGCACTTGGAGTCTATAAAGCAGTTTCATCTTGTGGGTATATTTTGTTTGGCCAGAAAAAATTTTGTTTTGTTTTGTTTCTTTACAATTCAATGTAATTTCAATGTTCTGAGACAGGTTGTGCACGTCTGACTTGTGCCTCGTCCCCCGCCCAGCTGCCGTTCATACTATACTTGCCTGGATTCAAAGTTATAAGCACTTCCTCCGAACAATAGCGTTCTAAACTTTTCCTTATCTAGTGTCTGTAACCAACTGTCAAATATTGGAAATGTCGCCACATAAATATTCATAACATTAGGGTTTTCACATATCTTTCCTGTACATTTGGAAAAAAATTTCACATACTGAGTCATGGAGATTTCTCCATGTCTGTATACCCACTGTCAGATCAAAATGTCAGATGCAATTTTAGGTCACTTCAATTAACAGGACCAACGTTCACAGTAGCTTTTTAACTCACAGGGCCATCAAAATTGACATCACATAATTTGACCAACTGTATTTTTAATTTTCTGAGATTTTCTTTTGCAATATATTTTGATTTTTCAGATATTACATGCTATTTACCTGAGATAAGCCATTTTTATTAAAAACCAACTATACATCAAAAAAAAAGAAAGGAAGAAATGGACCACTTTTGAGTAACTGATTAGAATGAGATAAATCCCAGAAGCTAAAAGACTAATAACACTTAACAGGACAAAAAAATTATTCAATTCTAATTAGTAATTATTGCAAACAAAGGAAAAACAACAGGATATTTTATAGCATGTGGGTACATAAAATATTTTACTATATGGGTACATTCTTACCTAGAAATGCAGGTGGATCTATGACTGTGATTGAAATGAATTCTTCACTTTGTTTGAAGTGAATTCTCTGGACAAGTTCCATAGATCATAAGTGTTATACCTTTCAATTAAGCCTAAAATGACATTTAAAAATAAATTCATCTATTTAGTTAATTGCGCTAAGCCAGCCTACATTTTGATAAAAGTTATATTAAAAGTAATAGTTGATAGTAAGTAATTAATAGTAATCTCCTATTTGCTTTTTAGCTCAAGTATGGTCTAATTTCATAGCTCAGATTGAATTGATATTTGTCCATTTATTATACATTTGTAATTTGCATATTCTCCCACAGATTCCATTAAAATAATTTGTACAGACTCACAGAGATAGAAAACAAACTAGTGGTTACCAGTGGGGAGAGGAAATGGGGGGGCGGATAAAATGAGGGTAGGGGATTAAGAGGTACAAACTACTATGTATAAAATAATCTACAAGAAAATATGGTACAGCACAGGGAATATAGCCCATATTTTATAATAACTATAAATGGAGTATAACCTAATTGTATGTAGTGAATATGAATCACTATATTGTACACCTGAAACTTGTACAATATTGTACATCAACCAAACATAAGTTTAACAGAAAAGACTTACGAAGCAAATTTTTTCAGAAAAAAAGCTGGTGGTTAATTTCTGTTGGACAACAATGGCACATCTTGCTGGGTCTCACACCTAATTGTCCTCCCAAGAGGAAACTTATAATTAAGCACTACAGCAAATATGTCAGCAGAAATAACAGTAGAAAGACTGTAT